>NC_079414.1:13342482-13429982 GCF_026213295.1 Gadus chalcogrammus | reverse complement strand
AAGTGCTTGGCACTTGCAATAGTTCTATGATCATCCTTACTGTAAGAAAGAGAGTTTCTCTTTCTTCTGACAAATGTACTTATTGTAAGTCATTGTAAGTCGAAAAAATTGTTGCTAAATGCCCTTAATGTAAAAGTAAATTTTAACTCCTTAGTGCAACATTGTGCAAAGTATTTCAGATCCCTGATATAGTACACTAGTTTTTTTGCTTTGTTTTCTTCCTTCATTGCACAGGTAGGTGTCATGTTATGTAGGAGTGGCCGTGTTAGTGTACCTGGTCAAACTTCTTCTGCTTCTTCTCCAGGTTGGAGACGATCTGCCGGAGGTGGTCCTGGTCCACCATGAGGTCGTCCAGCTCCTGCTGCAGCCGGGTCCTGGTCTTGTCCATCTTGTCCAGGGCCATGGACTTCTCCTCCAGCCGCTGAACGGTGAGTTCGGCCTCCTTCTGGAGCTTCCTCTTGGCCTCCTCCAGACACTCCAGGTTGCCCAGGTCCTCATCAAGCTTCTTCTTGGCCTCACACAGCTGGTGGGAGGACAGGAGCATGGAGGGGGGGAGGGAGGTAGGGGGGGGGGGGGGGGGGGGGGGGGGGACGAGGACAAGGGGAGAGGAGGGACAAGAGGATGAGCCAAGGAATGACCGATAGCAGGTTCAGTTTCAGTTCATATTCTTTAATGTACTCTCAATCATTAATCTGGCGCTAAGACCAAGGAAGAGCTCAGTATATTAAAATAATAAATAACGCCATCATGCTGGATAGATTACATCTGGAGATAAAAAACGAAAAAATTAACGTTAGGATATTTTTTCGGTTGCTTCATCACATAAATATTCTACGAGATGATATGAACTACGATCAAATGAACATAATGGTCCCAGAGCGAAGCACCGGCCCACATGGTTCCCGGCAGCGGACTGGCCCACTGAGCGGGCTCCCGGGGGGACTCCCTGGGCGGGCGGGCCTACCTGGGCCTGCAGGCTCTGCAGCTGCTTCTCCAGGTTGCGACGGCCCTCCTCTTCCTCCTCCTGCTGCTCCAGCAGGGTGCTCTTCTCCTCCTCCAGCTGCCGCACCCGAGTGCCGGCGTTCAGCTTCTGCCGCGTCTCCTCCTGGAGCAGCTCCTATGAGACCCCACGAACAGCACGGCGACGTCAGGGAACAGGCGGACAAACTCGGTGATGCAACGAGATGATGCGCTCAACAGTATATGAAAGGCTGTTTGGTTGATTTGGGGGGGGTCTGAGAGGTGTCGGTCTCATTGTTCCCCTACCAAAGTCATCTAGAGGCAACGGCTCGGTTTTGGTGTCCATAGGGGACAGCTTATGCCAGGAGGAGCATGACAAGTGGGCAGGAAACCTGCCTGTCCCCACGTGGTATTAGTTCATCAGTAGTCTCACTGTTGAACTAATACCACGTGTGGACAGGCAGGAAACCTGCCTGTCCACACGTGATATCAGTTCATCAGTATTCTCACGGATGGGATGGCGATGGATCCAGTCTTACCTGTGTGTCCTGCAACTGGCCCTCCAGGCTGCTGGTGTCCTTGGCCAGTTTGAGGCCCTTCTTTTCTGCCTCTTCCAGCAAGGCAGACACATTGTCCAGTTCAAGCTTTCAGGGGAAAGACAGATAGGGAGAAAATTAACCACCACCACAGAAATGTGCAGCCAAAAATTAGGATTCGATCCGAAGTCTATGGATATATAGCGACCGTAACGACGAAAAAACTGAACATGATCATGATTACAATTTACAATTTTGTACAATTTCATGATGTTTCAAGGATTGACACAATCATCATACTACAATTGTTATCTTTCACTCATTCATTTAACCAGCTATAAGCTAATCTAAATGCGCCTAAGGGGCATTTCGCAGAACATTGTGTCAGAAACTCGGTGTATGTGACCAATAAAAACGATTTGAACTTTTCTAAACAGTTTCTAAATCAAAACCAATAGCCCGGTGTGTGTTGAGGCCATGCGTGGCAGAGTAGGTTAACTCCCTGGGTACCTGCAGCTTGTGGGAGCGCTCCGCCAGCTCTCCCTTGGCCCTCTCCCCCTCGGCGGCCCGGGCCGTGAACTCCTGGAGCTGGGCCTCCAGCTTCTTCCTCCGGTGCTCCGACTCGCCCTTCACCTGCTGAAGGCCCTTCACCTCGCTGCTCAGCTCCTTGTTCTCCGTCTCCAGCCCCTGCTTGCTCTTCTCCAGGTTGGCTTTGAACTGCAGGGAGGAGCACACGGCACATGACCTTGTCAGATCTTTTCAGGTTATGCGTTGGGAAAAAGAAAGAGGAGACAGCAGAAGGGGATTCAAGTGGACGGACAGCAGTTTCATTCAGACTATTTGAGTCTCTAGCTACTAAAAAATGATCAATCAGGATAATCAATAGCAATCGATCCGGATCAGCAGCCAATCGCAGATCAAATGATCCACTATTAGATCTCCCTCAACAGGTTCTGGTCCCCTCCCCCCCCAGGACTGACAGCAGGCGACAGCAACCAGTGAGGAGCCCCACCCTTTTGGCCTGCTCCAGCTGCTCAGACAGCTCCTCCAGGGCCGTGCCGTGCCTCTGCCTCATGTCCTGGACCTGGGCCTCGTGGTTCTTGGTCTCCTCGTCGATGGCCTTCTTCAGCTCCACCACTTCCTGCTCCCGCTTGGTCCTGGATGAACAGACCACACGTTGAGGCGGAGCGGTGAGTGCACCAACATACCGGAGTCCCGAGTCACGCCGCTGCTGCACGGTCGGTGGGCAGCGAGCGTGTTATGATGCTGTTAGCACCCAATAGGCAAAGGACAGATGGGGGAAACCAGTAGACACTAGACAGTTGATCGTGTAACTTCACAACAGGGTATCTGCAGGTTTCAGCAAGTCAAATTTAAGACTTTTTAAGACCTTTTTAATACCACCTTGAATGAAATTTAAGACCTTAAACCTGCGATGGTAGGGGGGATCCCGCTGTATTACAACCCAACCATAGCATGTGTGTCACTCAATGAGACTCATTCAAGTTTACTTTCTGTCTGTTTATTGAACATAAAGTGATACTCCAGGGCTCCAGACTAACTTTTTCCTTGGGTGCACTGGTGCGCCTACATTTTTAATTTGGGTGCACCAGCACGTATTTATGGTGCACCCAAGTTGTAAGTTGTTGAGAGGGGGGTGACAGCGTCTGGGCCCCCGGGCAGCTGCACCGGTTGCACCGTCGATATTTACGCCACTGATTAATAATATTTTCACCATTAAATAAATGCCTTCAGTAAGACCTGGGGGGTATACCACGAACCTCGTTGAACATACCCAGGCTTTCTTGGGAAAACCTGGCTCGACAGAGTCGCAACTCGCAATCACAGTTAAATGTTACCACGACGCTCACTTTAGATTCAATTAGTTGACCCAGGTTATCCGCTTTAGGTTCAATCATGGACATAATAAGGGTTCAATGCGCGTTTACATAAAAGGGGCGTTTCTCGCTTCATTTGACTCACCCTTATGCAAAATAAATCGCGCAAGAGCGGTGTATTTCATCCAAGGCGAGCAATGTATTATTATGAACTCCTACGAGGAATTCAAAGTTCAAATCACAGCCAAGGGGAACACGGTTGCCCATAATATGGCTAGGGTGGCGCGCTGGCAAAAATAGCCGACCGTGTTAATTCGTAAGAGAAAAAGATTCTGCATATTGTCTAAAAAATATTATGTATCATCATCCCTTTTACCCCCATATATGTGGGGCCCCATGAATTGCGAGCCCAAGTACCGGGAATGCACTCGATCTCCGACCCAATATCGGACGTGCACGTCAAGTTGCTTGCTTTTAGTGGCGTGGTTCAACGTCTCAAATATCAAAACAAAATCAGCCTTGTTGACGCTGCAGATTAGCTCGTTTCGGATGAAAGGCGCTGGTCCGAAGCGAGTTATATACGCCGTTTTGTCCCTTCCAGCAGTAAAGGTGCTCGCGATTTGAGAGTCAGGGAACATCAAACCGAAGAGATCTCCTATCCCCTCATTCGAGTTGTAGGACTGGTGCTTGACCACTGTGTTTAGAATCCACAACACCTCCGCTTTCAGTGTTGGTGTCGCACCAAATGCTACCCTCAGGTCAGTGCTAGCAGCGCGGACCGTCTGCGGCGGTGGCGCCGGGGCAGAGATGCAAAACGTAGAAATGGCTGGGGTCTGAGTGTGGCTCCTGGCAGAGGTTTTATGTTTTTGGCTCTGCATATGGCTGACGACAGCCTTAATCCCCATGGTGCCGAGCTTGAATGTAGGCTACTTTTGTACGGAATGCATCTGGCCTGTTCTGGGTTGGCAACGGACGCTAGACAACCTCGGAAAC
This sequence comes from Gadus chalcogrammus, assembly GCF_026213295.1. Taxonomy (NCBI): domain Eukaryota; kingdom Metazoa; phylum Chordata; class Actinopteri; order Gadiformes; family Gadidae; genus Gadus; species Gadus chalcogrammus. Next base: position 13,425,655 of record NC_079414.1, on the reverse strand, counting down.
GGACGTCTTCCAGCCAACTGACGTTGAACTTGCATTTACCCACTGTTGCAGACTAGCTAGCAAGCGCGCAGACATCCGTTTATATATGCAGCTAGCAAGAAAGTAGCCTCTCGTACATCTCCTTCCCGAAAAGTCCCGCGAGAAAAAAAAAAATTAAATAACCCTGCCCCGACAAATTTAAGACCTCCGAGTTATAAATTTAAGACCAGCATATGACATTTTTGACGAATTTAAGACTTTTTAAGGCCTTAAATTTAGAAAAATGAATTTAAGACTTTTTAAGACTTTTAAGACCTCCGCGGACACCCTGCACAAGGATACCCTTGAATGAATACTAGGCTACAGTAACACGCATCAATCAAGCGAGCGCATGATTATCCAGGAGTGATAAAGTGGAGACACAGCCCAGATTATGTGTTTCTAGCCTAGAGACGGAGCAGCAGCCGTACCTGAGCTCCTGCTGGGCGGCGGTGGTGTCCAGCGTGTCCTCCAGCTCCGTCTTCAGCGCCTCCAGCTCCTCTCCCAGGTCCCGCTTCAGCTTCTCCGCCTTGCCCCGGGAGACCTTCTCCGACTCCAGGTCCTCCTGCAGCTCCCCTAGCGCGGCCTGGAGCTCGCGGACCTGCTTCAGAGCGATGTTCTTCTGGCTGTTCTCCTCGTCGCTCCTGGTGGAGCAGACATGGATGTTGGTGTTGGGGGTTGCGTCATGCTCATTTTTCGAGAGAGAGAGAGAGTGAGACCTTGGACGTGTTAGCGTGGGGTACCACACGACGACGAGTAACCCCCAAACGTCCCCACGACATCCCCAAGATCCAACCTTTTTCATGGAACAAGCAGTTTAGTTAAACTGTGGGTTTTTGGGGTTAGTTGTAGCTACAGGTATAGCTACATCGTATCCAGATGTCTGAGACTTTTCCACCATGTTGAGGGGCAGAAGTGGAACATAATTCAAATGATTGATATGAGAAGGATCCCCTGCATGGATAGACTTTTCAGTTCTGATATTTCTAATGGAGGAATGGAGTAAATAGCTGCAGTATAAAGGGAAAAATAATAAAATATATAAAATAAGTAGGGATGCACCGAAATGAAAATTCTTGGCCGAAATTCCAAAACCGAAACCGAATATACTGAAACAGTTGGCCGAAGGCCGAAACCGAATACCGAATGTGTCTTTTAATGTTTTTCATTCATTTTGCTTTAATTTTTCACCATTGCATGGATCAAACAATTAAATGTCCTTTCTAAACTTTTTTGTCTTGCTTTTCTATAAAAAAAATCAATTACAAATTTGATACAAAATATTTATTTAATACTGAATTTAATACGTTTTCTACCTTTTTTTTTTTTTTTTTTTTTATAAAAATGTTCGGCGTATTATGTTCGGCCTTTTTACTCCTTCGGCCGAAACCGAACATTATGTTTTGAACCATTTTCGGCCGAAAATGTTCGGTGGCCGAATATTCAGTGCATCCCTAAAAATAAGAAATGTATTTTACTCCATAACCCCTAGCCATATTAAAATGAGGCTAACTGATGTATTCTGGTTATCATGTAGTTCAGAAATAATAAAAGCATATGATTCCTAGAATTATTGGGATTTATAAAAAAAATACACATATCTGATTATTCGTGACTCAAAAATGTTGGCACACCCCAGATAATCTTAATGTTTCAACATCGCACACAGGGTGGCAGTATAGGCAGGTTAATGTAGGACATTTGGAACATACATTAAAATATTGTAATTTCAATGATGCCCATATTGAATATGCTGTTGAACTATCTAATGACATAGTAAACTCAAGAGACTCTTGTCTCTATGAGGAGGGCAGAGTGCGGGTCGGACTCCTTGCTAAGAGAAACATGCCCTGAGCAAGGCATTAGCTAACCAAGCCATGCTGGCACACTACACACACTGTGCCTTGAGAATTTTAAAGAGATTCTTTAGATAAAACACATTGTCATAATGTGTTGAACAGGCAGACTTGATAATGGAGACTAGCAACTCAGAGTCCAAAAATGGCATCCAAATAGCCAGTTATCTGGACAGGGAATAGACATATCCTTGGAACAGCAGCCTAATTCCAAAAGGGGGCATTTTAGCGGTAATGGGAGCTTGATTAGCATGCCACAGAGACTAAATGAGGGATTCTGGCGCGGACGGACATGTTCGTTCTCCTGAGAGTTTGGCGACCTCTTTGTGAGGCAGCGGCTGTCTCTCCAACTCCAAAACACACTGACCTTGAGAGCGGAGAGCCTCATTTGCATCCGCTCTTGTTATCAGCCTAACTGGCAAAATAATGAAATGGGACAGCCGAGGAGCCCAGGTTGTGGACGGGAGGAGGGGGACTTGATTAAAAGAGCATAAGCTTCATGGAGCTGATAGCAGAGACGTTGGGCCCTCACTCTGCTTATTAGAAAGCTGACAGAGCTAAATTAGCCACGTGTGGCAAGGTCCCTGATGAAAAGCCCTCCCGAGGAGGGGAGAGAAGAGAAGAGAGGAAAGCCTCCACAGCTTCTCCTCTAGACTGTGATCCATCATGGCCGTTTCCTCTTTGTTGCCATTAGGTCACTACACTGTTCCTTTCCTGGAAAACACTATGGCAGGCCTTCTGGAGGGAGGACATCCATCACCATCACTTAGTCTGAATGCATGGCAGAGCCTTGGACCAAAGCTGTGGGGAAGCCTATCCTAGATGTGAGTGTGTGTGTGTGTGTGTGTGTGTGTGTGTGTGTGTGTGTGTGTGTGTGTGTGTGTGTGTGTGCGTGTGCGTGTGTGTGTGCGTGTGCGTGTGTGTGTGTGTGTGTGTGTGAGATGCGGTAGACCAAAATTACAAAATACTGAGCAGCTGTTAAACCAAACGGCTGTTGAATGTTTAACTAAAAGCCAACTCCTTTGGCCACATTATTTTGCATTAAAGTACCTCACATCACATTGTTGGTTACTGTGGTAAAAGTAGAATAAACCCCTCTGGGGTGTTTTATGGTTCAGCCGAAGCTGACAAGGTAACACTAATGAGACAGCCGGATTGGTTGATTCCAGCTTATGTGCTCTGCGGTGCGTTGAGCATATTGCTTTTGGTTTGTCAAGAAACATCTGGTTGATAGTTCAAGTATTCAACAATGCTTTGGTATAAATATAGCCTGCAGTGACTGTTATTTTAAGCGTTCATTTTTCACCTTCTTTCTACACCATCTCTTGTTTTGTTTTCATTATGCATACCCTCCCCCTACCGTGTCATTTTCTATTCATTTAAAATTGTAGTTTTATCTTCTGATAGTGTGTAGCATTGCATTATCGAGATTATATTATGTATAGTTTATTGATTATTTAAAAAAAACGGGGAATTCCTTCGAGGCAAATATAGTACCGGTGTTTATCCACCCATCCACCCATCCATGTATCTATTCGCATCCAGGGTAGAGGCTCTGGTGTCACGGCCTGCCCCACCTGGCTAGAGACGCCTGCAGCTCCTCCTCCTTCTTGGCCAGATGGGTCTTCAGCTCCTCCACCTGGGCCTGCAGCTCAGCGATCTGCTCCTGGAGGTCCGTGGTCTCCGCGTCCAGCTTCCGCTTGGCCTTCTCCAGCTCCTGCCTGGTCTTCTCCTCCTTCTTCAGCCGCTCTGCGGGGAGACCGAGCGTGTCACGTGCAATGAACTCGACTAAAGTAACTAAACGGACCTTACTACCGATCAGGCGAGGATAGATGAATGTTTAGCGTAGCACTAGAGCTAGGGGCTCTCTGTAAGCCACACGGGCTGATTGGTGAGCTCTCTGTTCAACCCATAACACATGCAGGAAGCTCTTTAGCCCCTGACCTCCTTACACAATGCCTAACTCCCTTCCAGACTGTTTTTACACGCGCCTTTCTCATGTCGTTTGTTGCAGGACTTCTAAATCCAGGAGGAATCTGAACCTGCGGGCCCCTACGTGACCGTCTTGTGACCTGCGTTATGGTTCCACCCAGGGTGAAGCATGGGAGCAGAGGTCCCAGTAAACCTGCACGGAGCCTGACACACTGAGCCCAACTACTGACTAATCCGACTGGTTGTTGGGCATCATTTAACCGCTGTGGTGTGGCAAACACTGAATGTACACAATCAGGAACAGTTAACAGACAGGCTGGCTGCCATTCAACGACCCTGTAGAAAGACTTTTGAACTGCACTATTTCCTGTTTTCACCTTATATGCATGTGTATATATATAAATAAATAAAGAGCAAATATTACATACACAAATGGTTTCATGTTTGGATTCTATTTTTGCAGTCTCACATACTGCATCTCAAATCTTTGAGAATATTCATTTTCTATCATATAAATGAATTGTATGTGCCATTCTGTGGCACTTTAGCTGCATGATATGTTCCTGCTCTGTCTTGCCCTCTTCCTCTTAATGTAGAATGACAGGACTATGGCTGAGCTGCTAGCCCGAACGGCTGAAACGGCGTGGGCGGGGTTAAGGCAGCCTTACCCTCCAGGTCCACCATCATCATCTCCTGCTTGTTCTTCATCTTGCCCAGGTTCTTGGCCTTCTCCTCCTCCTCCGTCAGCTGGGAGGACATCTCACCCACCCTTTCCTCCAGCAGCTTCTTCTCCTGTTCACCACACATGAGAGGGGAGTCAGAGCACGACGCAGCATTAAGATCCCTCAAAGCCTACGGCCCGCTCCGTTCTGTGTGATAAAGGCGTGGTTTCCATAGTAACACATTGCTGTTTCTACATCAGCAGCTTCGGACCGTTCCGGAATTTGTTCTGATGGTTCTGGGGAAAATAGTAGCATGGATGTAAGCCTTCACCCTCACCGTTCATTAAATAGAAGATGGATGGATGTCCCCCTAACCAATCAACAGTCCATGAGTAGACGGTTCTGAATGAATGATCTGTCACCGGATGTCCTCGGTGTATTGATGCTAAACAGGCCCGGTTTTGAAAGTCCTCCTCTCACCTTGAGAAACTTGGAGTTTGAGTCGTCCAGCGAGAGGAGGTCCTCCTCCATCTTCTTGATCTTGGCCTCCGCCGTGACCTTCTCCAGCTGGAGTTTCTGTCTGGCGGCCTCCTCCTCATCCAGTTGCTCCTCCAGGTCCTGAGGGGACAACGGCACACAAAACCTCAGGGACCCGCCCGGCACACACTCTGACGATACTGGTGCTAGCTTAGGACCCAACACACACCAAACACCCCCTGACATCATCAGTAGCAAGACTAGCTTAGACATCAGCTTACCTAATTAGCATAGCACACAAAGCAAAGTGCGCCTGACAACAAAAGTGTCGATTGGAAATCAGACCTAAATCTATACATTTAGGCGGGAGTGTAAACAATTTGATTCTGCTCCCATGTTAATCAATGAGCCCTTGATTAACAAGGGTTTATTCTGCCTCGGCCTGATGTTTGTGTTTTCGGCTGATCAATATAAATGGCCTGCATGATGGGGTTAAATGTGCCGCCTTCTTGCGATCCACGCTTGAGTTCTGGCTTCAGCGGTGAGTGAGCCTGCGGCGGGAGCATGGGGGCGGACCTGGAGGTGAGACTGCATCTTCTTCTTCTCGTTCTGCATGATCTGGTTGCGCTCCTCCTCCTCCTCGACCCGGGACTCCAGGTCGTGCAGGATCTCCTCCAGCTCCTGTTTCTTGGCGGCCAGGCGGGCCCTCATCTCCTCCGCCTCGGCAAACAGCTCCGTCTCCGCCTGCAGCTGCTCCGCCAGGATGTTCTTCTCCTCCACGATCTGTGGGAACCGGAGGGAGTTCAGATGTTCCCACGCAACCCCCAGGCTCCTCCCGCAAATAACATGCACGGGAGAATGTCATGGTGGCGGTCTTGATGATCATCAGACCCAATTAGGCTGGGAAACCCATGGTAACCACACGGTAGAATAATAATATAATAATAATAATAATAAAATCAGCCTGTATTTGTGTCTAGGCCTTCCTGCAGAAGCATCAGTGATGCTGAAACACTTTCTTTGCAGCGGCATAGGAACTTGGAACAAATTCAAAGGGTCCTGCATGTCTCAAGCTGTTACAGACTACGATTAGGGAAGGCAACTGTGTAAACAACATTCAGCAGAAAATATCAAAGTGTTGTCATAAACACACACTCAAGGGAAACAAAGTGATGAGACTGAAGGGAGGCCCTTTGCCCTACCTGCTGATGTTTCCTCTCCATGTCCAGCAGCTCGTTCTCCACCTTCAGCTGCCTCTCCTTCACCTTGACCAGCTCTTCGTCTTTGGCCTGCATCTCCTCCTCCTGCCTGGTCACCTGCAGCAGGGGCTTCACCTGGAAGAGAGCACCCGGTGTAGATTAGATCACTGCAGAATCCTGGTGGGAATGAGACCACTGGAGAGCACCCGGTGGGAGTGGGAGACCACTGGAGTGGTCTCCCTTTTCACATCGTTTCCCCGCCGGTGACATCTCAGCCACAGGTGACTGATATGTGAGCTACGACAAAACACAAAAGGCGCGTATCTAGCAGGTGCAATTCAAGGCGTCATGGAGAATGATCCAAATCTAGTTTGTAAAATCAAATGGTTGGTTGACCAGCAAATCTCACCGTGATTTTCTGGAGCCAAGCGGCAGTGTTTGTTCGCAAAACCCCTCGCACAGGTCAATACAAAAGAAGTGAAGGCAATGTTCCATAATGAGTTGAATGTGTGGATTCATTATTCCGCACTAAGCCACATGCAGCTCATTAGCCCAGCTTTTCCGGCTCTATTAGCCTTACCCTGAAATGTACTTATTGCACCAACTGTGTTTGGTCTAGAGGTTCGAGCATGTCTAGACGGGCAATTGGGGTCACCTTGGTGAACAGCCTCCACCACTGCCAGTGCCTGAGCTTCAGGTAGGCGGCGCAGTTCCTCTGGAGGACCTTCAGGGCGCTCAGCTGCTGCTGCTTCTTGAAGAAGGCCCTACAGGAAGAGAGAGAGCACCCAGGACATCAGTGGTACTTTAAACTAAAGAAACAGATAACTGCCTTCACATACATGACAGCATCGTTCATCCAGATGTCAAATCACATTTTTACCAAGAAATTAACAATAATGGAAAAAAAACGAGCGACTCAAAGATTAAGCGGGTATGTTAAAGACAGAGAGTTTTCTATCGTTGGATTATGAAAGGACACACACACACACAGGAGGGCCGCCACTCACTTGCGGGCCAGGTATCCGCGGCACACGGACTGGAAGGTGATGATGATGTCGGTGATCTTGAGGTCCCGCTCCTCCTCTAGATGGGCCAGGACCCCGGTCCTGAAGAAGATCTTACTCTGGCCGATCCGGAACAGGTTGGGGTCCAGCTCCAGGGCTCGGATCTGTACACATTGTGGATGTGAGGAGTTTAAATGAGTTGACACGTTCAAATGATTCCCTTTAAATTTGTTGTCAATTCACAGTCTGCATTAAACTTGCAGAAGTATGAAAGCGCCCCTTCAATTCATAAACACAGCCATAGCAGCTATATTTAGTTTGCAGCCATAAACAACAAAGGAATTCAAACCTCAACGTTAAAAAGTGAACAAATCAACCAAACAGTACATTACCATTCTTTCACAGGCCTGTTTGCCATCCATAAATCCCTTAGGGATAGCATTGGGAGTCAGGATCTCATATCTGTTAATGACACAAAAACCAAACAAGCTTTAGATGTAACGTCGTAGCGAGTAGCGGTCCTCACGTGCGATACAGCTGCAGTCCGCCCCGGGTTACCTCTGCCTGAACTCCTGGAAGACGATGCGGTTGGGGAAGCCCTGTCTGCAGATGCGGATCCCCTCCAGAACCCCGTTACACCGGAGCTGGTCCAGGACCAGGTGGGGCTCCAGCTTACCAGCCTGGTGGGGGGGCGAGGGACACAGATTAATACTTTTATGTTCTATATAGAACATAGATACAACCACCTGAGGCCGCCGTTTCAATTCCATTCAAAAAGCTTTATGGCACGACTATTGTTTTGAACAGTATTACCGATGCATTATTAACTTTTATTTTTTGTACTTGATGGAAGTTTTCTTTCACTACGAGAGCTTTGTACTTTGCTTTAGCAGAATAATACTTTTTGTATATATTTCTTTTTTTATATTTATTGGTAGTCAAGGCGGGGCCCTTTTGTTGTATAGGCCTTAACAATACAGTGCTAGGGGAAACACTGCTATTCAATATCTTTTCGCTTAAAAAGAAAAAGAGTTCCATTAAGTGTTGAGGACCCTAGTAGAACAAATGGATGCTGCAGGTTATTCATCTATAGTTAATGTATTTTTCCTTTCATTCGATAATTACTAATACTTACAGGTACACATGATACCCCAATAACCAAACCATTGTATCTGAAAAATGGGGGGGGGGGGGGGTCCTAGCAGAGGGCTCACCTTCTTCTCGTGGTTGGGGATGATGCAGCGGACAAAGTTGGGGTTGGTGTTCCTCAGCGTGGCCATGAGCTTGGTCAGGGACTCCTTGTACAGCTGGCCCACCGTGCGGAACATGCCCTTCTTGGTCTTGTAAGTGGCGCCGAACGCTGTGTCGCCCATGCCAGCCACCTGGTCCAGGCCCACGATGCGGTCCACTGGGGAGGGGCAGAGGGAGGGAGGCAGGAGTTACAGTCGTCTTCCCTGGGGGCAGAGACTTACCCAATGAAAGGTGTTCGATGGGACTGCATTTATACAGCGCTTTCTACCCAGGGTGGCGTCGGCCATGCACCGTGACACACACACCAGGGATCGACCGATATATCGGTCGGCCGATATTATCGGCCGATATTCGCGTTTTTTACGTGTATCGGTATCGGCCGATACGTGGCCGATTTTCGCCGATATTTTTTTCGCCTATTTTTTTTTATTTTTTTTTTTACTTGTTCTACCTCACCTGTTTTTACTATTTGTTAAATATAGTTTTTTATATTGAAGTTCAATAAATGTTCCTTTTTTTTAATTGAGACTTGTAACATTTGTTATCAGTGTAATTTTTATGATTGAGGGAGCAAAAAAAAAAAATAAAAAAAAAATAAAAAAAATAATCGGCTCTAAACATTTGTATCGGCGTATCGGCTAAGGCTGATGAAAAAATATCGGTATCGTATCGGCCCTAAAAAATCTGTATCGGTCGATCCCTAACATACACACGCTTTTTATTGTTGGGAGCAGCCAGTGGCCTCCCAGCATGAGGACACCTCAATGCTGCGGCTAAGGAGGGGGACACGGATCGAACCGGCAAACCCTGTGGTTGCCAGGGCGACCAGATGCACCTTCAGAGCCAGCGCCACCCCAAAAGGACACTCATAGAGGGACACAGCAGCAGCAGCTATGGCATGAGGTGGGAGATGATGCTGGACGCGGGTGAAGCAAACGGACACAATGACAGACGGTGACAGCGTCCTCGTTAAGGGTCAGAATAAAACACTAGAGGACATTCGTGGACTGCTCTGCTGAAACCATCATCGCGCCAGGAATACAACTATTTTAACAGGTCACGGTGTGAAAAAAACAAAAACAAAAAAAACAACCCTAAATGAAATAGCGTTCCAGTGAATCACTAGACAGTTGGGAATGTTTTCACATTTTCCCTCATTTACTCCAGAGACCCTCGCGGTTTTCATCCAGACCCTCTGAGCTGATGTCTGAAGTGCCAAACGCAGCCAATGCAGAACACACACAGAGTAACATGTGGTTTCCATTCAGGGAGTCTGTCCGAGCAGGAAATAGATGCAAGGGGGAAATAATGGTATCAATCTTTAAATCAGTCAAGTTTCATCATCTGACAGGCACTTGGACAGCAGACAGACAAGAGAATGGCAAGATATGAGTGAGACACACACACACAGACAAAGAAAAATATCTAAAGGGACATATTTAGAGCTCTGGTCTGAATATCTCTGGCTTAACTCGTAATACTAAATATGGCTGCCTGTGGAGATCAGCAATAAAAAGGGTTATCTCAAATTCAGATCGAATGTAATAATAAGGACCAATTTGAAAATAAAATAAACAAATTGGTAGATTTCCCACAGAATGACTCCAAACTGAAATTCAATCGGATCCATGTATCCATCTATACATCATACAATATATCCTATATATCCTATCCTATACAAAAATATAATCAAGCAGGGGTGAACATCCATAAAGGACTCATGAGAAACGTACAAGTCGTGACTTGTATAAGCGGTTTGGCCCAGCAGCCCGGGCAGTAGGTCACTGCTGCTGAGACGAGGGTGCCATGCAGCCTGGAAGCTAATGGGAGCCACAGTAGCCAAGGCCGAAGCAGAGCACTGGCTGAAGCATGGAGACACAGAGTCATTCAGACATGGGCAAACGTCTTGAACACATCCGCTATAGCGCCTGGTGCCGCTATTGGGACCGCAACATCCCTGCTGACCTGTCAATGGGTTACATTAATGACAGCATATGAGCTGCATCTGTGTGTGTCTAGTGTGAAGGGTAAATCAATTGGTTGAGAGGGTGATATGTACAGCTTATGAAGTGTGTGTGTTATACATTGTGCATGTACATGTTTTGTCAATTTGAACATCTGTGTTTTTCTGAATAAATCAGCATGTTTCCTTTGCCCAGGTCTGTCTGCAGCATGGCCCAAACATTCACCTTCGGACTCATCCAGACTAGTGACTTTGTCATAGAAAGAGGCCCTTTGAAAGGTCTGAATCTCTACAACACAGAAACGGAGAGAGGGACAGAGAGAGAGAGAACTTTAAAAGGAACATTCAGCGCTCTCCTTCACCACCACTTTATGAAAGCCTGTCTCCCATAAGCACAACGGTGTTAATAGGCTTGGGTCAGGGACTCTGGAACGTCAAGCAGACAAAAACACACAGGCAACACTAGCTGTCTCATGTGTCAAGACCGTTCCGACTCAGTATGGGTCGGTGTGGATGCGAGGATTGGCCGGGGGGGGACGGGCTTACCGTCCTTCCACAGTTCCGTCACAAACTTGTCAGTTGATTGGTGCAGGAGTGTGGCAACGTTGTCGTTCAGAGGGTCCATGTTTTTCATCAGCCATTCGTCTGCCTTGTAGTCCACCTGTAGGTAAGGCCACATAGTGGATAAATAGCTCTTTGAAGTAGTAATGTCTGGAACTCGTAGCGGTTAGCGTCATTGTATTCTCTGATATCAAGGAGGTCGTTTTCCGGAGCAGAGAGAGCTCTGGGAAATGATTGAAGACGGGAAATGCATTGAAGGGATCAAATCAGAGATGAAGACAGACAATATGGCCTAGAATGCAGTGCAAAGATTTAGAACGTGATATCGACTGAAAACATCGATCATTTACCTATGTCTAGAGACCTATCAAGAACAATAATCTGATATATACGCCAACTCCTGGAGGTCATTTAGGTAACATCTGGCTATTTATACATGCCTGTGCACAAAGCAGAGGACACAGTGTTACGTAATAATTTCACTGCTGCATTTTGTTGGGAAGGGGAGCTTGAAATCCAAGCACAAAAGCCCCTAACCTGGAGCACAACCAATGCAATTTTCATCCGAAAATCGTTTTAACAAAAGTCAATCCACATTAAAGCAGACCACAATGTTGCTGTGAAATAAATGACGAATAAAAACAAAAGAAGACACTACCCAGCCCTTCGTCCTGCTCCTTATGTTCCTTCTTTGAAGGGTACAACATATCCTACCTACCATTCATATCAACCGTCTGTGCAACAACAATGACAACAACAACAACAACAACAACAACAACAACAACAACAGCAGCGTACCTTGCCGGCATAGTGGATAATGCAGAAGTCGGCCTTGTCTTTGAGCTGGCGCGGCTTCTGGAACTTGGTGTGTGTGCCCTGCTCCTGGGTCAGCTTGTCCACGAAGCTCTTGTCCGTGGCCTTGGGGAACCAGCACTCCTCGTCCAGCAGGGCCAGCACCCCCGGGGGGTTAGCCTGGGACCACACCGGAGAAGAACAGTGGTTAGGGATACTTCAGAAACAGATTGTTGACAATTGTTAAGGTGGCAGGGGATGTTCTCGCAGCTAAATGTAACTAATAAAGTAACTTGTAATCTAATTTAGTTGCTTTTAAAATCAAGTAATCAGTAAAGTAACTAAGTTACTATTTTAAGGAGTAACTAGTAATCCGCAATCTGATTACTTTTCAAGGTAACTGTGGCAACAGACTAACATATATAACATACACACAGGGTTAGAGCCTACCTGATCTCCAAGCTTGACTCATAAATGTTAAAGCTCTTATGTATTCACATAATAAATAATCATATTCCATTAAAAACAAAACCCTGAAGAAGACAAACAAGAAGGAGAAGAAGGAGCAAACCAAGAAGGAGCAAACTAAGTGGTCATCGGTCAGAAAACCTGGACGGGAGTTGTGACATAGTCTTCTGAATAAAACAGGGACACCATATCGAATCTCTTTCTCTCTACCAACAAACGGCTCATGGGTGCGCTTGTTTTGGTCCGGCGTAAACACATACCCAAACTAACCAAACTCGGGAGGTAAATGCATCGGGGGTTCGGGAACAATGGCTACTGAATGACTAGGTGTGAAAGCGGGTCCCTTAGCCAGGGCACCACACTCACCGGCCTCTCGATGAGGTCGATGCAGGGCTGCAGGTCCAGGCCGAAGTCGATGAAGCTCCACTCAATGCCCTCCCGCTGGTACTCCTCCTGCTCCAGGACGAACATGGTGTGGTTGAAGAGCTGCTGCAGCTTCTCGTTGGTGTAGTTGATACACAGCTGCTCGAAAGAGTTCAGCTGGGGGAGGAGGAGGAGAAGAAGGGGTGGTTATTATTCTGATGTATTTTATATTGTGAATATTTGTGGTTGCATAATTTCTGAAATTGGGCGAGTGCTGCATGCAGCGCTAAACTATTGTTCTTCTTAAGCTTTATTCATTCTTTCTTGATTATTCACATTATTCACCTAGGGACTCCATTCCACTTTCAAAATGTTCATATTGGCTTGGAACCATTCAACCATTCAACCTTTTAAGTTCATCTACATTTTTTAATATAACTTTTACAATGGAAGTCAATGTTCTCTGACACAGCTTTTGGGACAGCCACACTTGTGGCTATCACAAAAGCCAACCATTTCGAAATCAGCTCTTTGGATGACCGAAGGTAAAGTATGTTGTAGTGCATAACTGATGTATTTGTTTGAAGAAAATTTGAGCTTAGTTTCAATCCGTTTTTTCTAGTTAACAAATATTTTTGTTAATTTATATGTAAATGGTGGCAGAGCATCTGTCCAGCACTGACTACTTGTCTTCATAGCAACAGTTATGGAGTACATCAGTTGCCATTCATCAATTCACTGCCCTCTGGAAGTACATAGAGCTTCTGATATTTCTTTATCGTTTCCTTTATTTTAAGCCAATTCATGCATAATTACTTGCATAAATTCACCAATGCAGACACACATGAAACACATAAAGATCTACTTTTATAAATAAACCATGGATTCTAGTCAATCTGTTATGGTACAGGGAGAGATTTCAATAAAAAATACGCTATAACCACTCTTTCAATGCTTTTAGGATCCACTGGGGGAAAGTGCAGCTAAAACAGCCAATTCCACCCAAAGATATGATAAATCGTCAGGGGCCAGGGCTTGTCTGGAGAGGAATAGAAAGCGGAAAGATGTTCAATGGGTCAACGTGGAGAGACACTTCACACTGCAGCCAACACTAAACGTCGTCCATGAACAAACGGACTAGAAGCAGGTCTGGAGAGTGTTTGACGTGAATCAACAAGAGGAGAACTCAAGAGTATCCAGAGCAAGATATGTGGAAAATGTTGCGATTATCCCAAACATATCCTCAAAAGAAAATACTTCAGTCCCCCACAAGAACATTCATGGAACCATCTCCACCGCTTATTTTAATCTCTGGAACAAAACAGGCTTGTTGTGACTATTTGTCCGCCCCCTAGTCCAATTCCACACATAAACGAGACACAACGACTAATAGAGACGGGCACCTGGAAGATCTCAAAGCCGGCGATGTCCAGGATGCCGATGAAGGAGGCGCCCTGTCTCTTGGTCCGGTCCAGGGCCTTGTTGATGCGGTGCACCAGCCAGCGGAACAGCCGCTCATAGGTGGCCTTCGCCAGGGCCTCCACCGCAAAGTCTGCCTGGAGGACGGAGACACAGATACTTCTTTGACTTGGTTTGTTTTCGTCTGCTCTATCCTGTAAGGCACTTTGAGTTGCAACCCAGGCATAATTGTGCCTTATTGATTAATCACAGCAAGGAAACTAGTAAAAAATTTGCTTTTGTTTGTTTTCTGCAAAGAAAATTGGATTGGGTGTAGACAGCAGCTCCTGCAGTCCGAGGCCGCTCCCTCGTACCAGACTACTCTTTTGTTTGGTGGAGGAAAAGGCTATAAACCTGTAAGCACAGCACTAGACAGACCTGTTCCTTGGTCTGGGCCTTCTGAACATAGTCCCTTCCCACTTTGATCCTGGGGGAGAGAATGGCCCTGGTGAACTCCATCACGTTCAACCCCAGCAGGTGACACAGCTTCTGGGCCGCTGCAAGAGGAAGATAAAGGGTTAATAACTATGCATGGGATTGGATACGATTGTGTTGATAGTGATACCAATGCCATTATTGATTCTAAGCTGCACATTCGTGCGTGTGTAATTGCACATTTTGCAATAATATTTTGAAGTGAACAAATGGCCTCTTACTCTGGACAGATCCCAACAGAGCTCAGCCAAGTGGACCACAGAGACTAACAGAGTTAAGTCATGGGGTCTGCTGCCATGGTCTAGTTCCCCACATCTGGGAACATCACTCTAGCGGGTCTGACATTTCAATACATTTTTAATGCCAGTTAAAATGGAATATGAAACCGAAGGCAGAGAGGAATGCTTGACCAAATTCACCATTGAGGCTATTACTGAAATCAGGTCAAATATGGCAGTCAGCGCTGCAATTCACTATGGTATCACTCAACTCAAAGTTTCTTGTTCTAAAATAATCAGGATTAGACTCTCAAAGCGACATCACTATCTTCCAATCAGATAACAATGGGTATACATTGTTTCCCATACATAGACCATTGTGTGGCGCAGCGCCACAGAATCAACACCGAGTGCCACAAATTGAATCCTCTTCTCTTTTTCTTTCTGATTTTTAAGTATAAATATCATTCCGTTCATTCATCTCCTCATAGCACTTTCTCCCTGACATTCTTGTTCACAAACGCATACGAACACACACACACACACAAGCGCGCATTCATGCCAGTGGTGCGTGGGTAGGCTACACTTATAAACAGCTGATTCGCCCGCTCCTCCTCTCAACGCGCCTATCAAAGGAAAAACCCGAATCAGCTGGATATTTGGCACAGAGAGGAGGGTCGGCGGCCGTTTTACCAAAGTTTAGTTGCATCCTATTTGCCAATATCCCCCATTATAATTACTTCATTGACTTGCCACACAAACACCAGTTTCATCAATGCTATTAATTTGAGCCAACCGTAAACAGCTGTTGTGTGAGCAGCGTTTAGTGCGTGTGCTGTGATCTGATCTAAGCCTGTGGCCCCAAGAACAGAGCACCTCCTGGCCCACCTCCCGCGGAGGCCAGAGCAGCGCCACATGTGGAGCAGTTGAGAGGACGTGCTCTGCTTATCTCTGGAATCAATCTCAATTATAATGGTGCAGTTTAACCGCGGTGCAGAGGGAGAGACGAGGGAATAGATCACACAACTCTCAGCTCTGCAGATGGGACTCATGGTAGAAGGAAGTGAGGAGACAGCCTTTGACCTGTTTAATCCCCCCAGAGTGGGTGAGTGGGTGGTTGAGTGGGTGAATGCGTGGTTGAGTGAGTGAGTGTTCAGCTACCTGTGTTCTCGGGCATAGAAGCCTGGTCGCTGTTCCTCTCCTTTTTGAAGATGATGTTGCCAAACTGCAGCACTGAAGATACCACTTTCAACATTGCTGTCAACACAGAGCATGAGGATAGTATTGGTATCAACGATGAATGATGTGGTGTGGACAATGGTAAAAAAAAAACACAACTGAAAGCATTTCATTGACATCAGCAGAACTGGAGAACCAGGCGCTATTCATCACTGTATTAT
Organism: Gadus chalcogrammus; assembly: GCF_026213295.1. Lineage (NCBI taxonomy): Eukaryota > Metazoa > Chordata > Actinopteri > Gadiformes > Gadidae > Gadus > Gadus chalcogrammus. Next base: position 13,409,598 of record NC_079414.1, on the reverse strand, counting down.
ATTTAAACACAACCTTTATGGTTGTGTATAATTATTCCAAGTTCATGATTAAAGTGGTCATGTCATTGGGGCTAGGCTGTCAAGACAGCCGTCATGTCCATCAAAAACCACATGACTATTTGAATCCTCTGTGTTCAGAACAAGGCGGATGGCAGCCGGTGTAATGGTCGTCATAATGAGGGTTGGTGGCGGACGTACACAGTATCTCCTCGTGGGAGAAGCTCATGATGTTCATGGCGTCCATGGTCTCCTGGAAGTTGTCCTTGTCCTGCTGCCCAGGGATGGTGAGGTTGCCGTTGGATAGGAAGCGGTAGCTGCTGAACCCATCCAGAAGCAGGTCCGCTGCGAGCAGAACATTACATCAACAACAACAACAAAACCACAGTTAGCCAAATTAGGGAAAACTGTGATGTAGCTCCTCCTCTGTGCAGGGGGACGATGCTGTCCCCCTTGTATCTACTGAACATGCCAGAGAAGGGAAGTAGCAGCTCTATTTGGCTCCAACAGACTCACACCGAAGAAGAGAGTCAGTGAGGTAAGGAGTGTTTGTTACTGTCACATATTATTATAGTTGTCACCCATACATATCACTTGTAGTGCAAGAGATTATCGTAAAAAACTGAAACAAACGGGAATATATTATAATGTTGACAGCGTGTCTGTGTATTATATAAAACGTATGTTTGGTTGATATTTTTTTGCATTTTGATGCTTTATTCATGAAGAGTTAGACAGGAAGGTATGGGAGAGAGAGAGGGAGGACATGCAATCAAGGACCACGGGTAGGAATTGAACCAGGGGGTAAGGCTCAGTAAGGCCTATTTCAACGGCGGAGGGGATGTAGTGACGCTACCATGTTCTCTGGGCGCAAGACACAGGCCCTCCTACTCACACTTGAGGTGCTCTCCAGCCCCGGCCAGGAGCTGGTAGAAGACGTGGAAGGTGCGCTCGTCCTTGGCTTGACGGATGGCCCGGGACTTCTCCAGTAGGTCTGACAGGGTGTTTGCTCAGGAAGACCACTCCAGCGTCTCGAGACAAAACAAACTGGAGAGTAACAGCATAAAGACTCATCGACGTGTCCGTCCGCGGTATATTATCTATCTGTCTACATACTTAGCTCAAGTGAGACAACCTGTAAAAACGTTACCCGATTCCTGGCTCTTCTCTTCAGCCTGCCTCAACATTTCAGCATCTATCCTACTTTGGATAAAGTAGGTTTATCCAAAGGTTTATCCATTAACCTTACTTTAATAACGATATACTGCATAAGGTCTCAGATAAACCACTTCGGCAAGGATACAAGTTTCGATGTTGGCACCAACAATGTAGCCGGTTACGTCAAAGTTGATTCGAATGAATTTTCCCTGAGGAGAAACAGAGTGGAGGGTCGAAGGGCGTGAGTCAAGCCATTGAGAAACAAGCAGCCATTTTCCCACCACAGTTCCCTTGTCTTACAGTATGGGTGGAAGAAATGCAGATTTCCCGCTGTCCTCATCATTTCCCGTTTCTATTACTTTTGATACTATACTAATGATTCTCAAAAAACAACAATAACAATAAAAAAATAAAAATAAAGCTTACACATACTTTAGTGCTCACGTATAGTTAAACAATCAAAAACTATATTTAAACCTTCCGCAAGCCTATTTTAATTGAGTGTGCTGACTGCGCGTTAATCTGGTTCTGCCTCATGGCCTTTGGAAGTGTCTCTCTTCTGGGTTTACTCTCGTATCAAAGGCCTCATTAGTGACCCGGAGACGCCTCTGTCCCACCAGCCTACTCCTCTCAATTGCTTACAGGCAAAACAGGATAATAAAATTCCTTTCCTTCAACTGTACCCCTACTAAGCTCCGATAGACGGCTTCCGCCACGCTCCAAGAAGCCAAACGCACCGGCTTAATTTCATTCAGGTGTCGGATTATATGATATTAAGATCAACAGGAGCGGCACTTTGAAGGGGTTCACCCCCAAACCCCGTTGGATCCCTCCCTTTTTATTTTCCTTGGCAGAAGACACCGCAAGGCTGACGGCAAAAAACACAATCCTACATTTTTTATTAAATATACCTATCAGCCTCTTAGTACTTACGAAACGTGACGAGTTGTCGTTTTTAACAGTCTTGCCATTCCCAAAAGATTCTAGGATTGGATTTGCTTGCAAAAGTTGACGCTCCAATTCTCCCTGCAAATGAATAGAAAATCCTGTTACCACAAAGCAATGCTTCCACCCATTTTCAATGACTCATAACAACACACAAGCACTTATCGCCACAATAAACTTAAACAAATAACAAAATATCCATCAGGAACGTAGAAACAAAATAAATGACCATTTCATGCAGGAAATATAGTAGCCTTTTGAAAATGTTTTGTTTGGTACAGCAGGATACTGTTCATATCCTATTATGAGTACAATAATATCAGCCAGGGCCAGAGAGGTTGTAAGCCGTGGCTGTAACGTATTGGCAGTCTCCTGGCATGCTAATTTAACAAAGCCGACGCTGTGGGAGATGTTGACATTGAGACAGAGAGAGGGGGGAATGTGCCAGAATAATGCACTTTAATCTGTAAGTGGAAGGCCGTTAGCATAGGTTCCTCAGTTATTCCTGCAGTTCCTTATAACAGTTTAATCAAATGTTATTCCTAGCCATTCCAAAATATCTGTTGAATGAGGGAGAAAGGTCAGCAGGACACATAAAGAAGGAAGATGTGCAGCATCCGCTTTCTCCTTGTTATTTTTGGCATGTGTTATTTTGATTACACACCTTATATTTTTATTGAATCCATATCAATAATTGAACTGAATAATCGATAAAATTCCTCTAATTCAAACAAACCCTATTTTTTTTTTAAGTAAGACAAAACACGTGATTCTTTCAATAAAAAACTCCTTTCCCTAGTCAAAAACGTTCATACTTTGTGCAGCCGTTTTTATTTCTCACAGGTTTCCATCATATGTGTAAAATTCAAGAATTTCAGAAGATTCATGAATTCACTGATTAAAGGGGCAATGTTGCAGCTAGGGCCGTATCCACAATCAAGCCTGCTGAGGCACAAACGAGAGGCAAGGGGGCCACACTCCCTTCAAGGAAGAGGACACCTTAAGAGAGAGGCAATGGAGCTCTGTCCACACACACATTGTCTGACCAGACAGCTTCACGAGGCAAAGAAAAAACATGTCAATAAAAAATAAACCTTCATTAGCCTATGTTGGGAAAGGTTGCCCATTAGTGTCAGTTCCAACCACCTTTTGTGTTGATGGTATTGACCAGGGAATCCAGAACAGCTGATGAGCAAAAAGCAAATCTTCTGCAACAACGGCAATTTTTTGGGCCAAGAAAAATATGTTCCCCTTTAGGACTATGAAGAAATAAAGAAAAGAGCTGCATTCTTGTTTAGTTTAAGGAGGCCGCATTCCACCGGAGGAAGCTGTGGGTTGAGTTGGAGAGCATCCCTGGACTGTGGACTGGAGACGTGCGCTGTGATGCTTGGCCGGAGAGGTTGACAAGCTGCCTTTAACCAAGTTTTGAAGCAGTTGGAATGAAGCCGGACTGAACTAATTAATCCCACCCAGCAGCCGCCAGTAAGCATGGAGCTGAATCCATACAAGACCAGCAACTCATCCCAAAATCCTGTGTTTTAATGCAAACATGCCTGCATTTCAGCTTGGACGTTATCATTGGCTTTGGAAAAGTAATACCCATTCAGTTCAATGGTAGCCAAGGGCCAAGAGGATAAAAAAAAAACACTGGCAGCACAGCGGGAGGAGGCCAATCTAGAGATATTAGAAGGTGACCCACATTCTTGCAGTGCAAGTGTGTCTGGAACTAACGGCCTCCAGACACACTTCAGATACCTAATCGGTGTTGAGCTGTGAAAACAATGGAGGAACGTGGAGGCTCCCAGCCCCGCTGGACCCATTTCAGGTTATGAGAGTTCACGCATAACATTATTATCCTTAATCACAACTGGTACAGGTTGTGGAAACAGCCAGGTCTCCGAGCAGAGTGCAGGTTATTTGGCGGCCCGTGCAGTAGTGCATCGGTAATGAACCAAAAGGGATCAGTCCAAACCATACTATTAAATTATCCAAACGACTGGCAGGGCTAGTAAGTAGGGGAACGTCATTTGACCGTTCAACATCTGCTGTGTGACCTCTTAACCTCCATACCCACCACTGCCACTAGAACCAGAAGAGCATTTTGAAGCGTTCTGTCCACCCACAGGAGACAAATAGAAAGCCCATGCAGATCTGTGTTCGGAACATGGGACCAAAGTGCAGGTTGAAAACCCATCATGACTAGGGAGCAGGGAGAGCCAATATGCAATGCAGGGCAAAGCACAAGTTGCGTGAGATGAGGCTTCACCCTTTTGAAACTAGTTTCATTCCGTGGTTAGGACAGTCGTCCACCAATGAACATGCCAAATAGTGACCAATATGTCGGTGTTGCATGATACAAACGCCAGCAGCTCGGTTTACCAAGGCATACAATCCATGTCAGGATTACATTAGAATCATAGATGATTCCCCTCAAAAATGCTTATTGATGGAGACAGCCTTGAGGAGCTGGGAAGGCCTGCTCTTGATTAAGCACTCTTTCCACTAGCCTCCCACGCAAATGCAGAGGGTTTGGCTCTTGTCCTGCCGGCCCTCAAAGCAACAGATTGGGGCCATACAAAGGATGGTAGAATGATCCAAAGGATGGTAGGATGAGCTACTTCTAAGTAACTTTGCTCCAGCCAAGCCTCTAGGGGACCTGGATGCAGGCGAGATGAGAGGGGCCAGGGGTTGTGCACTCAGTGGAGTAGAACCCGTGATGGACGCTGATTTGGTGGATCTTTGAGTTATGGCTTGCAGCCTACTGAGGTGGAGCACTTGTTTGCAGCACACGTTTTTAAAGCATTGAGTACCATGTGAATACAATTCCTTACATTGCAACAAAATGTGAAACACTAAAGAGGCGGAACAACCACAATTTAGTCAAAACTGACAGGGTTGAAAGAGTGAACCTCGAAATAACACTGTTGTTTGCACAGCCTTGTGGGATATGTATCTGACAGAGTGGAATAAGTACCCCTTAGGTTTCTAGATATTTTAGCAACAGAAAAGTAGTGAGAGGTGCAGGAACTACGTACTACTCACATAAAACAGGGGTCCACTCTGTATCCAATGTGTAGATTAAAAAGTTATCATGGAAATAAATACATTGTGTTAATGTCATGGGCACTGGAAAAACATTACAAAATGCATACAGTGTAAAATGAATGAAACAAAAAATAGCTAAAATAATTACAGGACATGCTGTAAAAAAGAAGATGAAGATGATACTGAAAAAGAACGACAAGCGATTTCAATGAACTTTATCACTGTCTCCAGCACACTTCAAACTATGTCAACTTTAGCACGGCTAAGGTATTCATATGTGAAAATGTAAGTTAAATGGTTTGCAGCTTAACTTTTCTGTTTGACATGCTTTTATACTTCAACCACCTACAACTACCTTTGATTTTACTCATCATAAAATTACAAATTATTTTGAATCTTCAAGAGATAGGAATGGGAGTAAATGTGCTTGAAATTATAATGCTTCATGATAAATGAGTCACAATATCACATGAATAATGAATGAATAATCTTTCTTAAATGGTAAAAACCGAATACAAATATCCAAAATGTCTGCTATGAAATGCCCATGCCTAGTCCTTAAATTTACTTACAACTGGATTTTGTTCCTAACGGAGAGAGGAACAGATAAAGGTAATACTAAATTAGCTTTTGTCAGCGCTGTTTACGATCCCCATTCACTACCTTACTAATGGAATCATGTCAAAATAAAGTACACTCTAGGTTACAGCATTAGGGAAATCCACTTTGTGTGAGGGGACAGTTAGTCTAACATAGAAATGAATGGGTATAAAATAAAGTGTAAAGACTTGCCTGTGGTTTCACTGGTTTAGGGGACTCTGGCTGTTCAATACAAATAAACAAATGTCACTGCATAATTTCGGCATTACCACACGTTATTTTATCAAAACATTCAACAGCCATAATTTAATTGAACGACAAACAAACTACTTCTCTAAGAGTTTCGATCCCAGCCGAATTGCCCATTGATAATAACCGTTGCCCCAATGCCAATGTTCAACTAATGAGGCACGCTTAGGCTTAATCCCTTTTCAATCATAAACATCACTGGATTAGGATGGCCTAGGTCCTGGCTAGGGTACTAGCAGCCTTTAATTACAAATCATTACCTGAGGTCAAGGAATTTATTTACATAATATAAATTCAAGCTTGCTTCGTAAAACATGCATCCCATCTCCATATGAGCATAAACAATGGAAGCTCAATTAAGTCTAGACGACTCATAGTTTTATTTCAGGTAGAGGTTGCTAATCTAATTGTTAAACATATTCCGGGGAACGATGCTCTACATTTTCTAATCTGGGAATATCATTCATGTGATATGAGAACATTGTAAGAGGATGCCATACTCACAGGAACGTTGTGCTCCTTTCTCCCTTTGTGTGAGGAGGCCACGTGTGCCAGGTACTGGATGACCTTCTTGGTGTTCTCCGTCTTGCCAGCGCCCGACTCACCTCTAAGAATCACATGGTCATCCGAGGGGGAGATAGTTAACAGACTCAGACATAGATCCCCTTACTGTTTATGCAGAGGAATCTTGTATTTTCCCTTTTAAAAGGTTGTGTCAGACACATTTGGATAAAGGGCTATACCTGCTCCGTCACAATCAAAATAAAAAAATGTAGGTTGACTAAATGTTTGTGCCAATGACATATAATCAAGGACATTGCATTCTCAACTCACCTCATTCTCCTTCTAAAACATCCTACTACTATGATGATAGTGTGGAAAGAGACGGGCCAAAATTATGTTTTTGTCCTCCCTGAGTTATGCGACATGGGGCCCTATTCAGAGCATTCCAGAGGTTTTACACTAGGTGCATATTTCACACGTCCAGTATGCACCAAAACATAAACCCTGCACAGCTGAGATTCGTTGAGCATAATAAGGCCAGACTTCAACACTCAGGACGGCAAGAGAGGCATCCGAGTGTGTCTCAGAGGCCGCTAGTAACAGAGAGCATTCATTGAGGACTGTCTGTGTGAATGTCCCCCTTGTTGGCCCTGGGCTGCGAGCCGTTTCAACCCCATGGAGCTGAACTGCAGAGGGGATGGCTCGTCATTCACAAAGGCCTGGAACCCATGGGTCTGTTAGAGGCCTTGCAGATGTGGCTGTGTAATCATAAGCCAACACTTGCCAGTGTACATGTACACGGCCTCCCCACTTTGGGAATAGTTGGTCTGTTGCAACTTATTGTGTGTATATGAGCTTGTGCATGTGTTAATGTGTATAGCTAAAACAACCGAAGGCGTCCAGATAAAAAAAACTGCAGTTGTGAAAGCATAGGGAGGGGAAACTAGGCTATCCAGAAAGAAAAAAGACAATCAACAGCCCAGAATACATCACTAGCTGTGGAGGTCTGTCGGTTGCTCTACCAATCTTCTGACATCTTGTTAGACTGCATTCCAGTCATCTCTAGGCACTTGGCATGGACCATCTACACAGGCCTTCCAACTAAAAAAAAAACACTGACATTTCCCAGACCAGCTTTTGTCTCAAGTAGTGCACGACCATTTTGAGTCACCGAGGCATTCTCTGCTCAGAATGGACGAGAAGGGCCAGGGACACTTTTTACTTCTAGAACGCGCCACGGTGGAAATACTGTCTTTTTCAATTTGATTCAATTTACACTAAGGAGCCCATCAGTCTATGTGTTTCTGTTCCCAAGGAAGCCCAGAGTGCATGCACACATGCATGATGACCAAGACTGAACTGTGAACATTACGCCATTTCCAACCGGATTACAAGACGGTTAGAAGCATGTTTACATGCCTTAAACATTCTTCTAAACCTCTGGTTCCTGGGATATCCAAAAGCATTTATTCATCAGTAATTATGCAAATATATTACAGGCATCTTATACTTTGAACATCATGCATGGGAAGTTGAATTTAGATGACTCACGTGCAAAGAATTGATTGGTCCTCTCGATCTGTGAGGTGAAATGAAGGAACGGGGGGGGGGGGGGAGAGAGAGAAGAGCGAGAAGAGAGAAGAGAGAGAGAGAGAGAGAGAGAGCGGGAGAGAGGGAGAGAGAGAAATTGTTCATGTATGACTAAAACTGTAGAAAAAAAACATTCCTGATTGACATTATCAATGCAGTTATAATATATATTTATATCGGTAAGAGAGGGACCAACAAAATACAAAAAGGCAGAATTTCAATTGAAAAGATTCAATAGATTTGAAGCCTGGGCCTGTGGATTCAAATGCCAAAGCCAAGCTAACCATGCATGTGGCGTGGGACTGATAATACAATCATTATCATATACAGGCTAATCCCACAGTTTTTTCCCTTTTTCTTGCATCCTAAGCTTCTGAGAATCCTTTGAGATTTAGATAACTTCTAGAGACATTTCAAGGAAAAAACAACCATAAAACATCTGGAGCGATGGAGATATGGCCATAGGCAGGAGCTCAAATACCAGGCTGGTGGTTTGCTCTGCCCCTCCAAGTGTCAAACAAATGTTAAATGTATAATAAGCTAAAGATGACTGCAGGCTCTATTTTAGACAGCATAGACACGGAGAGGAAAGGCAGGGGAAAAAAGGATCTGGCGACCGTCTTGGAAATCAACAACCCAAAACTGTACACTATGGAGACAGCTTTGCCAGGTGTGTTTGCAGGCGACGGACCAATAACTGGAAGGACATCCTTCCTCTCTCCCTGGTTACTGGCCTTTGCCAGACTAAATGTCAAAGGCAATGAGGCATGAATGATGTTGAAACCAGACCAAACCGTAAGCTTCATTTCACCCCTCCAAATGTTCCATTACATAATGTCATGATGATGATTGCTGACCATATCTTAATCATATACAATTTTCCGTCAGCACTCCATCTCCAGGTGTCAGACAATTTATTAACGTTAGTCACAACATTTTGCAGAATCTCAAATAAGTCTCCAAATGGGATATGATTCTGGTTGTCACGACAACTGTATCCTGCTGGCTGTGATTTCACTACTTTGAAGAATTGGGATTGGATTTGTTTCTCCTGTCTTCACATAAGGCAGCAGAAAAGGAGAGATGATGTGATGTTTGAAAATGTTTTGTGGTACAGCCGTAGTGAATTGAGTTTGAGAAAGAGCTGATGGAACTACATCAGACTAAATTAAGGCTCTCCAATGGACTGCTTTTCTTATCTGTGCATCCATTATCTTACACAAAACATTAAGGGGTTTGGATACAGACTCCAAACTCAATGCATGTTTCTACTCATCCTTGTTTATGCCAGTTTGTTTGCTGAATGTTAATCAGCGTACTTCTGGACCTGTGCCCATGTTCGTTGAAGATCCTCTAACAGACCCAACAGTGCTGTATGGTGTGTTGTGTCAGAAAACACACAAACCCGAGACTATTCTACAGCACAGAGAGGATATTCACTTATTCAGATATCCCATCAAGCAATACAATATGTTGGTAACTCCAAAATGTTGAATAGAATTAGCCAGAAATGTGCAGTACATGTCCATAATTTGAGTAGACAAAATTGAGTTTTAGCCAAAGGAGATAGAAAATGTGTTCCCATAAATAAATCATACATCAATATTCCAAAAATTACTGTCCAGACCTTGGCATGGACCCCTTAATTATTATGTTGGAGTATTTCGTGGTGTTGTAGCATGGCAGCTCTGAGTCAGGTCATAGTGAAGGAATGACAGTTATGAAACAGCTACCCTCGCTCCCTGGGCCTCCTGTCCAGGGCATGGCATGCAAATGAGTTCCAGGGAGCAACGATATTCTTAAGGCTCCCTTTAATGGTAGAAATATTAAATAGCACGCTGGTTGGAAATGGGAAAGGATCCCATTAGCAAATTGAATGAGGTAAATGGAAATCCTCACTGCTCAACAGATTGAAGTGGGTGTTGAGTGAAGGTGATCAATCGTCAAGGTGTCGATACTATTGTGGCGGAAAAGAAAAAGTAATCAGCCGAAGGACATTTCCCTGGTGGTGTCCGTTATGGTCATGTTAACAGTTGAAATGGGAAAAAAAAGTTATATTCAGTGTTGAAATCAGACATTCAGAACCCACTAAGCCACAAAAACTCTGCTGAAGGGAAAAGTCAGGTAAAAAATTGTGAGAGTGTGTTCCTGTTGAGCTAGCATAGGAGGTGAAGAGTAGAGTGATGTGACCCAGGACAAAGCAGACCTTCCTGGTTTAAGCAATCCTTTCCTGAAGTAGAGTAAAAGGTGGAGGATGAGATAATGATGAGGGTAGTATGGCCTCTAGGGACGTGAATTTGTTGGTATCTCACGTTAAATTTGATTCTTGGGGTCATGATTCTATTCAAAATTGAATCTCGATTGAAATAGATTCCCGATTCAAGATTGATACTTTATTCAGTACATATAAGGATGCAAATTTCAGGATTCACTCCAGTCCACCGTTTGCTAAGAAAGGCGGTGTTGCAAAATATGGCATGGCATTAGAGTAGGGATGTTGTGAATCGAAGAATCAAAGCAGATAAGAATCACGATAGTTTCTTAAAGGAGAAATCCGGTGTAAACTTGATCTGGGATATGTTTAGTATGATAGCGAGTTGGAATGTTTGTTTGGGAGCAAAAAAGCGAGTATAGACGCATTCTTAAGTTGGCTGTTTTTAGCCGATTCTACCAAAACGCTATAAACTTGGAACGATGGGGGCATTTGTTATGGTAAAAACTATATCGCTATTTTAAACCATTTAAAAGGCTTGACGTAGCTTGACACTTCTTTGGTAGTATAATAAGGGTCTTAACATATAAAACAAGGCATTGATAACTTTGTAAGTGTACAGATTGCTTATTAAAAAGGACATTTTATACACACAATACCATCAGTAGTTCACCCGTCGACGCCATCTTGTTTTTAAGACTTGATAAGTAGATTGGCGAACAGAGCTTGCGTGTTGTTGACGGATGTCACAATCTCTGTGTTCGTTAATCTACCTATCAAGTCTTAAAAACAAGATGGCGTCGACGGTTGGTTTAAAATAGCGATTTCGTTTTAACCATACCACATGCCCCTATCGTTCCAAGTTTATAGCGTTTTAATAGAATCGGATAAAAACAGCCAACTGAAGAATTCGTCGATATGCGCTTTTTTGCTCCAAAACAAACGTTCCAACCCTTTATCATACCAAGCATATCCCAAATCCATTTTACACTTGATTTGTCCTTTAAGGGACTGACAACAGGCGTGACAACAGTTTTTGTGTTTGTGCGTCCTCCACAAACCAACACAGTTTGTTTCTCACCATCAGATAAATAAACAGCACAAAAGAACAGCACCAGTGTCCGTTTATCTCTGCTGCTGCAGAAGCAGATGCGGGGGGGGGGGGGGGGGGGGGGTGGTGATTAAGCTACGACACAAATTCAACCATCCCACTTCCATTCTTACAAAGCTGCCGCCTCCAACAACTGCCACACATCATGGTGGCGAGGAGAACCTTCCAAATAGGACTGGTTATTTCTGTAACACACTTCACAGATTGTGATGACCCTTTTTTTCTGTGATTCGCGTGATTGATTCATTTTCACATGACTCCATTGTGTACAAGAGGGTTATTTTTGCCCTGAGGAAATTTGCTATGTTCTATTAAAACATGTTCTGTGAGGAAAAAAATACTTCTTTTTTTTTTACATCGTCAATAACAAATGAGAACCTTGTCTCGGCTCAAGATGGCTATCTTCATAGCTTACCAAAAAATGGCCTCATTTCAACTTGATGAGAGAAGGCTGTTATCAATGGTCTTATAAAACCCAAAAAACAGATGTTGAAATTGCCAGACATTTTGAAGCTTGGACGGCGGCAAAGTGTCTCTGCATGTAAGATTTCTTAATGCAGGAGAGATGGAGGAAGGCCTGGACACGGCCGGCTGATCTGAGGCCTTGACAGTGAACTCATTGTAGGACAGCAGCCCACTGGGCCTGGGACAGCCTCTGCCATTGACGGCTAATACCCGCATTAAGGAGTGACAGTGGAGTGTTAACACTCACCTCATAAGTGTAGTCCATCACACTGCTGCCCCACCCAGGGCCTCGGGGTAGAAAGACATACAATCAAACCTATGTGATGCTCCAAAAAAACAGATAAATGTGTTGGAAGAAATACAGACCAAAGAGTATAATTATTCCGTCTTTTTAACAGCCCGAGACCACAGTGGCATGTTGGGAATAGGATGCTTACAGAACCTAACAATTAAGTCATTAACACATCAAATACTCTAGTCCAAGTACAGAAGGTACTTGCCATAAATGTTCCCTCGAGTAAAATGGGGTAACATTGGCTTTCAACACAATCGACAGCATTATCATCATCAGAAACCCTCCCCTGATTTAACAGGCGTATCTGTGTGCTGTCAACATCTCAGCGTGGCCTTTCTCACGACGCTCCATGCTGCCCGCCCGGCTGTTGGCAAGCGTTTGTGCGCACTGTTCAGTTCAGGGAAACTCCCAACCGACCACGAGATAGAGTGGACAGGGACTATTTGACGCTGTGGGTAGATTGCTTACTTTTTACAAACAGACGATCTACCAACCCTACCCCCACACACTGGATTAATACACCAGCCCGACTCATTCCAGGCATTCCAGCCAAACTCACCAGCACTGCCAGCAACTAACACTGTGATGCAGCGACAGTGGCTGAAGCTGGCACTATTTGGACAATCAAATAATCATAAAGTAAATTGACTGCATTTATGTAGCTCTATTCTAACCAGTGGCCACTCAAAGTTTTGTACAATATTGTACGATACACCCATTTGTCCACACATTTACACCTGCCACGGTGTCAAACATGCAAGGCAACACCCAGCTCGTCGTGAGCAGTGAGGGTGAGGTGTCTTGTTCAGGGACACCTCGACACTCAGCTAAGAGGAGCCTAGCTGAGTTGCTAGTTAGATCCCCCCTAGGGGGGATTGATATGAATTAAGATTAAGAACTATTCTACTGGAGGGACGTAAATATTAACAAAACGCTAGACCCTTAAGAACCAAGGCTATGAACTTACATTAAAATATACCAAGCAAACAATTGCATAAGTATTATGTGAAATGTTGCAGTCATATGATTTTCTGATTAAGAGAATACCCCCATCCTCCAATAGGATTTGGAGCCCGGTTCATTGAAGGGAATAGGAAGGTGGTCATCAACATAGATTTAACGATTATATGATTATAATCCAAAGAACAGAAATTGGAGGCATCACGGATGAAGGAGCTTGATGACCTGAATCGTTCAGACGACTCAAGATTGTTAATTTCCATAATAATTTATGGCAGTTACAGTCCTCAAGGCTCATAAAAGAGGAAAAAAATCCTATTTTTAAATTGGTATAAACTCATAACCATCTGCAAACATTACTTCATCTAACAAGAGCCATTCTCTTCGAGTGTCTTTGACTTGGGTTTCAGAAGCCAGCCAGTCTGTCCATTTTCAATTCTTTATACTAAAACCTGAAAACAGCTATGACACTGGCAAGACTTGCGGTTGGTAAGTCAGCCAGATGCTAGCAAAGGGGGAAAAAACACATCAGATCCATATCTTGACCATCTCTTTCCTGGATCAGTCAAAACATTTCTCCATGTCCTTAGGAAAATGGTTAAGGAGAATTAATCATACAGCAGACACCAGGAATTTGGATATTCACTCATTAATCATCACGTTAACGGCAAATCTAACACAAAATCAATGCAGACCGCTGGAGGACTAGTCAAATGGTGGAGAAATTGATAATGTGGGGAAAGAGAGATATGTGTGACATTGAGTCGGGGAAATAGGAAAACAGTCTCATGTGAAGCCAATAAAAATGAGTTTTGCATACGGGCAAATTTAACATGCTACAGAATTCCACCACCAACCTTTATATTGATGTAAAGCTCTGTCCTGTACTCAAGAACTGTTACCTTACTTTTCCATCAGCAATGGGGAACAGGGAAGCAAAGGGTCAACAGACCAGGTTTATGACAAAGTATTATCATAGACTCAAGGAACCCCCAGAGGCTTATGCAAACAGCTCAGAGGGGCTAGCCAGCTCAGTCTGGAAAACATTCTAGGCTAAACGACAATAGTGAAAAGTTATTCTTACAGTAAACCACATCTGTTTTTTCAGGTCAAGCTCAACTATGAAGTGTCAAGCAGCACTCAAACTCTATAAACTAAGAAATACCTACCTAACTCAGCCAACAGCACCTGCAATATCATTTCAGCAATCATATTAACATATCTCTGTTTATATTCATATACCGGGCTTAAGAAGAAAGAAACATCTTTATTGCAGGAATCAGACAAGGGAAAACCACCAATGTCTGAAATTAGTGCAATCAATTTCCTTGTGAATTTGCATTTGGTAGGGGCCCATTTCATTCACTCTCACACAGAAGTCACCTACAGCACCAACAGCTAACCCCTCTGGTGAACTCTCAAGAAGTACAGTTGATTAAGGAGGAACCAACATATTTACTAACACAGGAAAGTGTTAGCATGCAAAGGTCAGCCCCATTCCAGAACAGCTAAAAGGTAGCATGTTTCTAATACGCTACATTGTGTGGATTCTTCTGCGTAAGTGATTTACACACCTAGAGGGTGTGACAAAGTAGTGACTATCAACCAATAACGTTTCCTTGCCATCCCCACTAATACTCTGGGCAGTAAGTGTGCAAAACCTGCATTTTACCAACAGTTATTATACCAACAAGCTTTTCACAAAGCATTGAATTGCATGCTTGTGGCAAACCATTTTTAACTTGTATAATTTTTTTATTGTATATATTGTGATAATAAAGCATCAGAAAATGCAAGCAAATGTATAATATTCAGTTAGTATTTATGAATGGCCACGTGCCTTGCGCTACAGGGGGAGTAGGTCCAACATATGCTTCATGATCTACCAGTGCAATCGTCTCCAGCAAGGATAGTGCATTCGTTTTGTTCATTCAAGAAAAGGCTGTGTAGTAAGTGGGACTGGTCTGAATCTCAAGAGTCAACCACACCTCATCTAGTCTGCAATTTATCTCCACTATACACATCTTCTTGATGTACTCAGTCAACATTTGTGTTGCATTTCTTTAAAGAAAGCATCCACAGTGTTATTGTCCGCACTGAAAACATACCAGATAAAGAGATGTTTTGTTCGGCCCTGATGGATTTGGCCCTTGTGAGACATATTACAGCGCTTTGTGTAAAAAGCTTATGGAGCCGAATTCTGGATCAAGGAAAGACTACTATGCTCAAAAAGGGGGGGCTGGGGTACTTTCTATTTTGAAACAAAAACAAAGAGCTCCTCACTATTTGTTGACTTCACCAAGAAACAAAGCCAACATCATCAAATCACTTGGTGTCAGTCAACATGACCATACCTTTTATTAGAGACGTGGTTTTATTCAGAGCCCTCCATGGTAAGGCTGGCTATAAGCCCCACGTCAGATCCTTCACTCCTCTGGATGTGTTGTTGCTGGAGCAGTGAGGAAAGCTACGGTAGGGAGTATATGGACCACTAATCAAAGGCAGATGTGAGGTCAGGTCTGGCTGTTTGCTAACACAACCAGTCTTTGTACGCAGACCCCGATCATTACATAGAGTCAGATAGAGAACGCGATATCTATCCAATCTTGTCCATTGTAAAAACAAATAGTACGAAACTGCAGTAAAAGTGGTTCAAGCCAACGAAAGCATCCCAAGAGAAACAAAAACAGACGGCATTTTAGCAGTTCTCCCTCGTTTTCCTCATTAAGCCCCAGGAATGTGATGTGACATTCTGTTGTAACCAGCAGTAAATCAGACAAAAACAATTATAAGTACCGGTATATGGTTTTCTCAACCCACGGCAAACAATGCGTGTGAATAGTAGGTAGTAAAGTACTGCAGTGTAATGAGTTAATAAGCAGTGGCCAATGCTAAAAACCCTCACACGATGATGGTCTCCATTGCAGCATAGGTCTAAGTTTAACCTATTTCCAGTACAGGGACTGAAATAAAAGCCGACTTTGACGCTGCCCAGTGAGATGCATGGGACACAGACGCAGAGCAAGGAGGCTGCAGTATACCACCCAGAGCACAGCGCCTCTATTGATTAAACTGAAGCTTCTGCACTCCCTGTGGAGGATGCGCGAGGCCCGCCAGGGGCCCTCATCTGTTTTAATGATGCCTTTTTCCCCTGTCCGCACAGCTCAGTGGCCATCAATGAGGGAAACACTTGATAAAACTGGGTGAAAAAAGAAAAAACAATGTGGTTGAAATTTGAAAATTAATCAAATAAATAGCTGTACCAGAGGCAATGGTACGCAGCACAGCAAATTCCTTTGTGTTTTAAATTGCACTTAAAAGTAGATCAATACAATCCATGATCCTGTACTAGTTTAATATTTAATGTAAATACAGGATCATAACTGGTTTAATTAATTAATGGTTCATTAATTCAGTGCCTGTTAAAAAAGCCTACACTTCCAAACCCTGCGCAAGCGACTTAAATTCTCTGCAAGAAAACAGGGCTAAGTGTAAATCACTGACCCCCGGTTGGCCGCTTTATTACAGTATCCAGCTACTCGCTGGCCCTCCAGACATGCTCTAAGCAGAGGAAGGCCAGTGTTCGTCTACACAGCTGGATACTCACTGAAGTGAACCAGGTTAGTTTGAGGATACCCTACTGTTCACCAGCTGCTGAGCAGCAGCTGGTGAACACTAATCTGCAACCTACAGATCTCCTTTAACCTCCTTCTCCACCACCATAATGGCAGTTGTAGTGCATCAAAAAGCAGAGAAAACAAAAAAGACAGAAAGAGAGACCACTGCACCATGCGATCTCGGAGTAAAACTCCTCAACTCCTGTACTCCTCAATCCAAACATCACAATAGACAAATACAGTGATTGGCGAAAATATAACTTGGGCATTTGTTGAATGTGCAAAATAATGTTTTGAAAGAAAAGGATATCCTTTAACACGAAGGGAACCAGGCCTGAGTGGACTGGCCAGTTGTTTCGGCCCCCTCTCGCCTTGCCTCGGCGAGAACACAAAAAGCTTATTGTCCAGAACAATGCAGGTCAGCCTCTCTGTCCTTACTGGCCTCATCCCAGTACGTCACAACGCTAAGGGCTCTTGAAAGCATCCCAACAACAACACCAGAATCTCTCAACGCAGCGCTCAGCCAGTGTTGGCCATCTTGGCTGCAGGTGATTATTATACATTACGATGTAGCAATGTACACTCAATAATTTCATAGTGTGTTTACAATTAAACAGAACAGGCTCCTTTATTTCAACATTAAACCGGATTTATAAAAGACAGAAAAATATTTAAAAAAAGGCTAATATATTGAATATAAATATAGAAAAGATGAATACTGCACTTGCGATACTACTAGGCAGGGGATAATCAACTTTAGCTACCATTATCAGTTTTACATACAAAGATATAAACATAACTCAAACTAAAGAAGAAAATCGACAAGAAAAGACAAAAACTATTTCCTGAAGTGCATATAATTTTTAATATATTTTTAGAATTCTATAGTAAATAAAGATAAATAGTATAAAATAAAAAAGCTTTACGGGGCAATTTAGTGTGTTCCCTCTGAAACTGACAAAAACCGATGCTTGTTACTACTACACTATTGATGACACGCCGAGTCAGCATGTTGGCGCTGAGGTAAACCAATTAAATTGATTAATGTTGTGATGCATTACTTGTCTGAAGTCGTTCTACCACAGTGATGGTGATGGATGAGGCAGCAAAGATTACCTTACCATGTCAACAAACAAATGATTTTTTTCACTAAAACACCATCTTACCTTGCAGCATGCATCTGTATGCGGACTCTGAGATGGCGTAGATGTGGGGGGGCATCTCGTGCCTCTTCTTGCCCCTATACATCTCAATGATGTTCTCTGAATAGATGGGCAGGTTCTTGTAGGGGTTGATGACCACGCAGAAGAGACCAGAGTATGTCTGTGGAGTGAGACAAGAGCAAACTCATTGCAACTCATACGAGAAAATGTCATTCATGTGGATGTAGATAAATAAAGAATAGAGTGGGAAAAGGAAAACACTAACCCAAATAATGCAACTGGGTTACATTACAGAAAGAAAGCGATAATGCTTTAGAGGTTAATAAGCACAGTGATGATAACAGATAAAACCTTTAGTTTTCGCATTAAAACTAGTTTCTGTGGAATGTGTTTGTCGTAGGTTTAATGGTTAAAGTGGAGTTGGCAGCACAATACAGCATAAAAACTAAAATATGGAAATTATCATGGGCTTGGCTATGATGTAAGACTCTACATCCCGTCATGTTGTCACCAGATGGCCAGTTTGTTGTGTAGTCTCCACTGTGTTTCCACTGTGATGGAAACATAGTGCATATAGCGCATCCACACAGAAAGCACCAATAGAAAACAGAACACAATAAAGAGGGGACATGTTTATGTCAGTTACATTAAAAGCCAGAACATTTCTCAGATCGGCAGCAACCTGAACTTCGTTTTAGAGTTTGAGTATTTCTTGCATTCTTATTTCGTATATGAAAAAAATAAATCTATCTGACAGCCATCCCCTGAATGAGCAAATGGGTTTCTTAGGAAAATGTCTGTAAACTGCAGCATTAATCCTCTTGAACAGAACATTCGTCAAAATGGTAATTTAGTCTTCATTTGCGCGTGTACCTATTAAGGGGGGTTGAGCTTTGGATGCCAAACTGGTGTTTAAAACCTGCCACAGTAAAGCTCTTATATTTATAAAACTTAATATTTGGGGGAATGTGATTAATTTATTCTTGCTGCGATTTACAATTTTCTATGACTTTTGTGATAAATTCAACCCTTCATGCCTTTTCATACAAGTGGCAATGCCTGGCATCAATTTCAGTCAATCAGAAGTGATGGGGCAGTACCAGAAATGTGTCTATAATGCTTGTTACCAAGGCAACAATCATTTTTTATTCCATGGTAAAAAATAAAAATCCAATGAATTACGCTGAACCACATATTTACAGCAGACTTATACCATTCCATAAATTGTATCTTTGTCTGTGTGAATATCAATTCTACATGCAGGTCAACATTTTATCAAAGCCTCTTAAGAAGATCCAGAGGATAGCCGGCTAGCTTGCAAGGGAATGGCCACCCCGACTAGCGGGAGACCTCTGAAGGGGGGAACGGGCTCAAATGGGTAAAGGTGTAATTATTCTAAGAAAGGTATTCCACTGGCCAGGCAGCTCAGCATTGTGGTGGAGGCGTGGGTGTGGCTCAGAGCGTGTCGCTCTCCCCAGCCTACACACCCAAGGGCCTGCTGAACTGGAGGAGCAGCATCGGCCTCAGACTGGAGGTCTGACAAGGGAGGGAGCTGATGTGGTTCACTGTGAGAAATATTTTCTTCTTATAGAAATCCTGGGCAAAACAAACGCACATAACTCAAAATATGTGTTGATTTTTGGTTTCCGTGGGATGGCAGACTTGATATACACCAATTCTTAATTTCTCTGGACCAGTTCCTGAACCTACGGAGTACTGACCCAATCCTTTTCCAAGAACAGTATGAAATATGAACTAGAAAATGCATTTCCTGTAGAAAATGAGTGCTGTAGTACAAAGTGAGGTTGAAAATATTTCAACCTTCTAAATCAAGTGAAGGGATTTGAACAGTTCAAAAGTTTAAATGGAGTAAACAATGTAAACACCATTTAAAAAAATGTAAATGGTTGGAAACAAATAAAGTGACAGCTGAATGAAAAGCGCAAAGCATTGATAAAAATGCAGAAATGTATTGCCCTGCACTGTGTGTCTGTGTGTGTCTGTGTCTGTGTCTGTGTCTGTGTCTGTGTGTGTCTGTGTGTGTGTGTGTGTGTGTGTGTGTGTGTGTGTGTGTGTGTGTGTGTGTGTGTGTGTCTGTGTGTGTCTTTAAGAGATAGCGAGCCGGTGCATGATTAAAAGAGGCCAAATAGAGCGGGAAAAACCACCCAATCTGGCAAGACTGCCTGAACGTCCTCCAAAAGTAGCCCAGTAGCCCAATCCAACGGGCAAAACAGCCCATTCTGGCAACACTGCTGATCGTTCTTATGCTCCAGCGTCAACGTTAATCAATGAGACCAACTGAAAACAAAGCCGGTTTGAAACTAAAACTGTGATTCTGAAGAAAGTATAAATGATATCGAAATTCCGTTTGGAGATATTGAAGATTCAAGTGTGTAGATTTATTAAATGGTTTGAACAAAGGTAAACGGTTGGAAAATGATTGAGTTACGATGTCTTAAGGAGTAGGAGTGTCAGAACGGGCAGACGCTTCAATGAAAACAGCTGCAAAACTAGCCGGTATGAAACTAAAACTGTGAATCTGAAGAAAGTTTAAATGATATCGAAATTCCGTTTCTATTATTGAAGTGTGTCGATTTGTTAAATGGTTTGAACGAAGATAAACGGTTGAAAATTGATTTAGTAATGGGAGGACGGCTCTGCCTTCCTCCCATTGACTCCCATGTAAAAAAAAAGGATGGTATTTTAAAAGTAGAATATCTTAAGAAATTTAAAATACTTAAAAAATCTGAAAAGAATCGCACGA
The DNA here is from genome assembly GCF_026213295.1 of Gadus chalcogrammus. Lineage (NCBI taxonomy): Eukaryota > Metazoa > Chordata > Actinopteri > Gadiformes > Gadidae > Gadus > Gadus chalcogrammus. The sequence continues at coordinate 13,388,923 of NC_079414.1, read as the reverse complement.
TTCCAAGCTATTCTGAACATTTGAAAATTGGAATGGCGTCTTTAGGTGAAAATTTGAGGAAGGAGATAGGTCCCAAAGTTTGTAGAGAATACGAATGAAAGAAAGAAAGAAAGAATAAAAGCTAGGAATAACAATAGTTGAGGGCTGCATGCAGTACTCACCTAATAATGTATTGATTGAAAATATAGTGATGACTATTGAACCAAGAGAGCGAGAAGGATTCCCAGAACCTAAGTTGCATTTTACTCATGCAAAGCAAGTCGACTTGGCTGAATGCAGATATTGTGTTATTATTTAGGGGTTTTGTTACAATACTTTAATTCAGCAAAGTAAACTAAAATTAAAAAGAGGTTTCATCATTAGCAAATGGATCGAGTACAGTATCCATATCAGTTTGAGTGGGAAGTATGTTACTACAGTTTTCCAAATAGGCTACTCCTTTTACCCACTGTTAAAGCGATAGCATGCTTTCCACTGCCTAGAAGATAAAGTCCATCAAGTTCACCAGCTGTCCGCTGATGCGGACTGACTGCAGGCATCTAACCTTAACCCCTTAAACTCGGTTTGCTCCATCAAACACAGAGGGAGGGCTGGGACTCTGAAGTATGGACATGACAGTACATTACACAGCCTAAGCTAGATGCTTCATCAAACAGAGACAAGACACAGACAAGTCCAAGAAGTTAAAGACGGATGATGACGAAATATCCCTCTCTCATAGTAGTGTGCGAATATATAGGAGGGATTAGGGATGAGGATCTGAATCAACATTGTGGGAGTACAAAGTAAAGTTCTGCTTTGTTTCCTCTATAAATATTAACCAGACATTACATATCAGAGATAGTTGACAGAGCTTTGAAGGATAGGGAGTAGAGGAGCCAGTGGTGGATGGATGGAGAGCGGCAGGAGAACAAACAAATGCTATTACAGGGGTTTATAACAAAGAAAATAAAGAGCACTTAATTCATATAAAGCACCATAGGCATTCTAGTGGGGCTGTACGGTTTGGACTAAAATGTATATCACAGTATGATTTGAGGCATAGACGGTAACGGTTTTATATCACGGTATGTTAATTTTATCTTCTAATTTCAAAATATAAATGCGTCTGAAGGGGTAAAGTACTGGTTAGGCAGCGAAACTGCAAGAAAAAAAAAAAGCTAAATCTTTTCTCATGTTACTTCCATCTCAGAAAAAATACTTCTTCTTTCTCCACTTTCTCCACTTGCCGGACCTTGCCGTAAAGTTTTGGCATCTCAATTTGGCTGAAGTGTGAGCGGGCAGGTAACGCATACCTGGGATTGAGTATTTTGACCATCTCATTAAAGCTCTTTCTATCGACATCTTGAAAGGGAACCATGTCCTTACACAGGTAAACAGGTAAACGTTTGTTATCTCGTCCAACCGCCGGCTTATTTGGTCGTAAAGGACTGGCTTTGGAAAATGCCTCCGGAAGCGATGTCTGTGGAAGAGATGCAGAGACAGCATCAAGCTAGCAACGTCTGCCTCGTATGGTGTGGAATGAGAGCTTGTGATGGGACTATTGCGAAATAGCATACTGCCTGAGAAGGCAGTATCGCTCTCAAATCTGTCCCTGGGAATAGTAACGTTGCGCCGAATTGAAAGAGGAACTACGTTTCGTTTCCATATTTGCAATAGTTGCACGTAACTTACTTTTTACATACAAAAGTAGTAAGGTAACTGTATTAACGTGTTACTTACTATGTAACGCGTTACACACAACACTGTCTACCGGTCACACTGGTCTCACAGTAACGTCAAAATCCATACCGTAGCTCAAATTCACACAGGTGTACTTTCTATACCGTTGATACCGTACACCCCTAGATTCTAGCCTCTCAACACACATTACAATTAATAATCATTCTCCCATTACATATTTATACAACTTAATCGCAGAGTTAGGCTTACAAGGTGAATATCTGCTCAAGGGCATCTTATGTCACTGGTTTTCCAACAGTGGTTCATAAAATTGTAAGATGTTGAAGCAGACAGCTGTTGCTTATCAGTGCAGGCAAAGGCCTTAGTGAGGGCAGTTTGACCGTAGAGTGACTCGGCAAAAGCCTCCTTGTGCTGACATACAAAGCACAGGACTCTTCTTAAGTAATGTATTTTCTTTTTAAATAAAAAGGGTTAAAAAAAAATATATAGGAATAGGAAGATTTGGAAAAGAACAATCCCAGTCAGTTACAACTATAACATCTTGCAGTATATCAGCCCACTTTCTTTAGGCCTATGTGTTCTTACTCTGGTTCAACTATGAAAATGTAGTTTAAGTAAGAAGGAGATCAGATATTGACTTAAAGGTTGGGTACGCGATTTGCGAAACGCCAGCAGATTTTGAAAATACACAACTCAAATGGTCCTACCCCCTCTCCTTCAACGCTGACTCTGACTCCACCCATTCCAAGTACCTGGACGCGCAATCATGCACGAGCGCGAACAGAGATGCGCGAGAGCGAGCCAGGCTAGCGTAGGTTTTCGTTTAACAACATGCCACTACATTCAGCTGTAAATTGCACCCAGTACCGCGGGAAGTAGGGGTTTTGGGGGTGCTGCAACACCCCCTGTCCGAGGCCCTGTCTTATCACAGAAAACGATGATTTCTAAAAACTTCGGCCAAAGTGGAGATTTCTGAAAACGCCGGTTATGTGTTGTCGTATCAACGGGGAGAAACGGGATTTTAGGTTCTGAAGCGTCACATTATGCACCAGTAAATGCTTAACGTCATGTGAGCGTCCGCTGTACCGTATTGGTCCGAATATAAACACAAACCCCATTGTAATACGACCTATATTTGGAAAAAAGATTTGAAGACCAGATCTTGATTTCATGAATAAATAAATTGTATTAATTGAAATAATATACGAAAATAAAAAGGCATAGAATAAAACTCTGCATTGCCACTAAACAGTAGTGCAAATAGGCCGTACTGATGTGTACACCAAAGACTTCCTGACACTCCTCTGCCCCGCTGTGTTCGCTCTGGCTGTGGTCGCTCCGAACTGTTTCGGCCCGTGGCAAAGCGAGTCATCCTCGCTGCTGTCCAAGGCATGTTGAGACGCAGCATTTATTTAATGCTCATATGTCCTAGTGCTGAAAAAAGGTTATATGAAAAAGTGTGAGGGTAGCGGTGGTGCGCTAAACTTGTTCTGTGAGCAGCTGGATGTGAACCATGGTGTGAAGGAAGTGAACACAACGATCGATTTTCAACTGTGCGCGCATGCACTGGTGTAATTGAGCTGCGCTGCTATATATCTTTTTTTATCAATGTGACGAGTTGCGAGTCTAGTGCAGGCCGGGTTTTTTTTTCCAGCACCCCCTGCTGAGAATACGTTCTCGCGGCTATGGTTGCACCAGATGTTATAAACATTAAACGGTCACATAAATCATTACTCTTTTTAGAAAATGTATGTTTGTTTCATATAATTGTATTGGAAGTCCTGGTTTTCACTAGGGTTGCCGCGGTGTGGACATTTTCACACCGAGTAATACACTCGTCTCAACACCGGTATTACCGAGTATAAACGGTATAAACTTTGAAACTAGGTAAACCGCCACACAAGCATCGGTTTTTAGACCCTTCTCGTCCTTCAGTTGCCGCCAACGTTCAAAAGCAGCGCCTAGGATTATTCTTGATTTCAGTTTTTCTCTTTCAGCGTTTTTATTATCAATTACTCTCTGAAAAAGAGTTTTCCTTCTCTTTGCTGGTGGTGGTGGTGGTGGTGGTGGGGATGGTGGCGTCTTGTCTGCCATGGAAATTGTCTTCTACTGCTAGGTCCAAATGTGGATTAACTAGTTCCAGTAGCTACCGCAGGATACAAACAGGAGCTTGCTCTGGGTCACGAGCTCTGGGTCACGAGTACTGCACGAAGGGGTCGCGCACGGGGCGCGGGGGAGGGGGAGTGCAGTACGACCGTTTGATTGACGTACTTACTGTCCAATGCAACGAGGTGGCAATCCAAATGATTGGCTGGAGTTTTTCGAGCCCTGCCCGTTCCACAGATGATTGACAAGTTTAATTTTCATGTCAGTACTTCTGACTCAGTGGCTGTAAGCGGGTTATGATAAGGATTTCAAGTAATTTTGCAAAAATGGCCAAAAAAGCGAATTCCGTACCCAACCTTTAAGGTGGGTAATATTGATAAAAAAATAACCGAAGATAATTTTGTCTGCCAATGACCAACTCTGTTAAATGTTTGATAGACCACTTTATTAAAGAGGATCAAAGTGCTATCCGAGGTTAGGGGACTTCAACTCTCAAGAATCGCATAGAAAAAACACTTGAGATTGGCTAAAACAAGTCACTGAACTATAAATAACCGCCATAAAAGATTAGAAGTCCAATGTATGGCTAGCATCCAGACCTTGACATAGAAAAATCAATGTCCTAATTAGTGATTCTTGAACTCAGCATTTCTGCCAGAGAGACCTGCTTCTGAATGATTAACCTTTGTAAAGGAGTATAAGATGTAAATATTTTGTTGATGTCGGTCTACCAAATAAACGGACAACCATGCCTACTCCGAGGGCTGAGGGCCATGGCATGCACCCTGACACAGTTTGAACTAACAAAAATCAAAATATTCAAAAAGTTTAATCCTTTTTAAATACCTGTCAAAAATATCAACCTTGAGTAATTATCTGACATTGCTGCTGCGGTCTCTTAGCAGGTACCCCTCAACCACTGGGCTCCAGGCCCAGTCTCAGGTGGCTCACAAGGCCCCTATCAAGGTTATTCCAGGAATGCACATAGCTAAATTGGTTGCAATGAGGGGGTCTGGTTATCTAGGACATAATGGCAGAATCATACAGGGATATTTTGAGAGGAATACTGTATCTGAGGAAGTGATGTGCGCGATTGATTAGAAGTGTGTGAGCACCAGTGACGCAGTGTTACAGCCAGCTTGACAGAGTTCTTGCTCAACAACACATTAGCAAAGAGAAGATGAGAATCCAACCAGTCAACCCCGGAGCTGATAGATGACCTCCTCAGCCAGAACCACATACTTTTCTACAAAAAGGAGTAACAAATAAACATAAACTCACATAGATGAGTCCAGAGTAGTAGCGGTCCTTCAGGTTGTGGAGCACCGAGGCTTCGTTGAGGCAGGTGAGCTCCGCCATGTCCTCCACCTTGCTGAACTTGGGAGGGTTCATCTTCTGGATGTCGTCCTTGTTCACCACCGCCTTCTTCCCATTCTCCGCCAGCTCCACCACCACCTCATCCCCGCGCTCCTCTCGGATACCGGCGGCCTCAAACCCGTGGCGCTCCGAGGGGATCCACACCAACTTCTTGGCGGTCCAGTCGGCCTGCGTGGCCGGGTTGTAGACCACGGCGCGGTCCACAAACAGGTACCGCTCCGGGTCTTCCTGTCCACTGCGTTGTGACATCACTGCTGCCGGCCGGGAGCACAACTCAGTTGGCTTCCTGTTGAGAAATGTGTGTGCGAGTGTGAGCATGGTGGTGTGCAGGATTGGGTTTCGGTTTGGTTTAATTCTTCTTGTATATAATACAGTGACTAATCTTCCCCTAAAACCCTATGGTCAGACATTGTGTTGAACACTTGTAAGTCACAGCATGACATCAGGGGTAGTAGCAGCTTAGTAGTTGTTTGCCAGTAGTAAGAGACAAGTAGACGAGTAGAAAATAGTTTGAGACCAAATTCATAAGGTGGGATCTAGCTAGGACCATCCTTAGCATCTAGCCTACTAAATACAGCAATGCCATGTATTCCATAACATCAATATCAAGGTCACATTTCGAATACTGTTAATTACTAGGAACGGCTGTATTGTACTTTCATTATTTCAACTGGATTTATTAATTGTGCTGTTCGTGTGTCAGTGTGTGCAGTAATGGGACTTATCTCCTCTGTGACTTGTCTCTTCTATAATTATGTCCTTTGCTTACAAATACGAGGTAATGGTTAGCCCCGAAACTGGGTCAGGTCACGGGATGGGGGGATCAGGCTTGCTGCTACTAGTACTAAGCGCTGCCTTGTTGCTGCATCCCCTGCAAGTCCTATAATAACCTTGGTGTCAAATATTGATACTGCGCAATTTTCTCCCGCCTGTGCTGAAAGTATGCACAGTTTCCCACGGAGTGGCTATTTTGTACTGGACAGAGTTTCAAATAGCTACTGTATGGTTGGTCGTCTAATAACCAGGGCCAGGCCAAACAACTGCAATGGCTATGTTAGCTAGCCTACTTTAGCTCAAAAGTTGCGTGCATCGCCCTCTTGATATCCCGAAAGCTCATCTTAACGGATAACAGAGCTACGAGGGGTTGAATGCACGCAATTACTAACTACACGTCACAGGGAATTCATGCTGGAGCTTGATCGTGGTGTGACTGTTAAAGACATAATAAATACAATGCAGCTTGTAATCGTGAGTTTGGAGATGAATAAGTGGGCACTGGGCAGCCTCCTCACCCACAACCATCATGGGTGTGGGTGGCTGACATTATGTCAGAGAGGATGCATGCAAGCAAACAACGAGTTTCAAATTTTCAAACGCATCACAATTGAAATACAAAGCGACCACTTATGTAGTAATTACAATATATGTGGTGGCGACGTCCCTCGCATTAGCAGTGAGAAGCGGGCTAACGTTAGCCAATCCTGTGGTCCATCATTGAGAAGCCACGGCACAATGAACCGTTAGCTCGCACACCGCTCCATCCCGTTCAAACTACGAATTTCAGACTCGTGTAAGCGTAAACAACTCACCTGGTTGCAGTTTGCAAAGGAAACACGAATAATGATGTATCGGTGTCCACTAGAAATATCTCCAATGTCTTCCAAAATAGTATATTATTTAGCCCGCTCTATCATGAGTGGTACTCCACCATCCGACACCCTCAGTCTCAACCAAACTCCGATCATGCAGGGAGGGATGCGGCGCGGTGCTTTCGTTGCGGCACGCCCACATCCCAGGGCAGCAAGATCATTGGCTTTCACCTATCGACAGTTACATGGGATTGGTCATGAAATGCTCCATCCAAATATGTCTCCGCTCCCTTCTCATGGCGTTCACATCCACCTGCAACTGTGTGGCGCTTCTGGATCAAAGTAGACGGTACTGTTCTTTCATTTCTTAATAATGGAAGTATTATTTTATTTACATTCCCAAAACGCATCAGAGAGTCTTGCCCTTACTGCGTTCACTGTAGCTCTTCTTACCTCCTTATTCTATTAAAATAATTGCAATTATAGGCCTACTAGTCTAGAAGGCCTAATAATTAATTGAAATCAGAGTTTGTCATGGTAGGGAATGATCTCTTATCTTAGAAATAAACAGCCTAGATAACATAATACGCTGGAATATAATTACCAGCAAATATTTACAGTTGTCTTTGTTCTGCCGTGGTTTTCATATAAAGGGTGGAGCATTTGGGCATAGGCCCTGTCCTTAAAGGACTAAATAAGAATGGTTGAGTGGCAATCAAATACAATGTTAAAATACTGCCCTCTACTGTAAAACATCAACCTTGCACACACGGTGAACATTGCTGAGCCTCGTTTATTTCTAGAATCACGCTGCGTGATTATTATTTCCCGTGATTGTTCGTTCGACTCTGTTTGCCGCTAAAAGAGATATTAGTTTATATCTGTTCATGTCTATACAGGTGTTCCAGGGAATCAAGTGTTTTATTTGAGGATTGTGGCTCAGGCAACAAAAGAGAAAACAGATGTAAGCATCTCATCCATTGTCTGCCCATTGTGTGTCTCTAGGTCTCCTCTTCCTGGGGTCCGGCAGTCCAGAAGAATGATCAAGTGTCTCCTTCCTGGAGTAGAGCAGTCGAGCAAATGCCTGCTGAGGCCTGGCTATTCTATAAATTCACAGCTCCTTATCATCTAAACCTTACAGCATTGCCAAAGGAAAAATCACCCGTAAATATTATGAATTACTTACATACATAGATATTGCTTTAGCATAACTTTTACTACCTGATGATTTTACTTCTAAAAGTAAATAAAAGTACATTCTTCCCACAACACCCCCTTGCTCATCCCTTATGGGATGAGCATTAATCACACCGTCAGAGTTTGTAACTCCCCCAGAGAGTTCATGGGGGATGAGACTTTATTTGCCCTGGATCGGCCTCCTACTCCAACCATTCACTCACACATCATTCTCATCGTTATCTGACTCCATAAAGAATCCCCTCAACATCTCTAATTCCTCTAGGTAAGCCAGTCTCTAGACCCCTTGGACTTCTGGGCGCTCAGCCCTGTCCAGTCTGTCTGCGTCGGTATAGCTGTGGTGGTTAGTCTCCCGTCACAATCCCTCTGATGGAGTTCAGCCAGTCGATCCCTTACTTCCCCTAACTGTTCAGTCGGGTATAATTGGGCGCAGTGTGACAGGTAGTGCCAGGTAGAACTCCCTTCCACCTGGATGGCTGGTTCCACTGTCCCCTGAACACCCGTAGGTACACCTGGTCAGCCCCCCTTGGTGGGTCTTCCTATGACTCTGGAACTCTGTCTTTTTCCTGTGGAAATATAAGCTCATGCATGGCAGTTAGTTGTCTGATATATTCTCTTATTTCTTATTGCGGTTGCTCCAATGGGGGTCCCTTATAGGGTCCTCGAAGTGTAGGTGAAGGCATGGGTCGACCGGTAAGCATTTCATGCAGAGTTTGTGCGTCATTCTGTTAGCCTGCATACGATAACTCATTAGTGGTAGTGGCAGTGCATCTACTCAATTAAATTTAGCAACTGCACAAATTTTAGCAACTCCTCATTTTGTCATGAGGATCTCATTTACCGTTTCCACGATTCTCTGTGACTGCATGTCGAACAAAAGGTTTGACATGCATCTAAAACTTGGGCAACAACTTGACCCGTGAGTGATCAGTGCGTAGAAAGCTCTTGGAAATCTCTAGCCTTAACTGTCTATAACCAATCTAGTGGGAAGGGAAATTGAAGCCAGTAAATCCAAAACCAAGGGTCAAAAAGTGGTGGGTTTGCCATCAGCGGCCTTCAAACCACGCTTTTTCCGAAGTTTAACAAAGTCATGTTCTTAACCAAAAATGTAACTTGAGTCAGTATATACGTGAGGGTTTTTATAAATGAAAAAGCGACCTGCCCCCGGTATAAGTCCAACTCCACTGCCTGCCAACATGTCTGACTCCTGTTCCTCCTCCACCTATCAGCCCACACAGCTCTTCCTATGATGGTCACCTCATGGGTGGACCAAGTAATAGTGACTGTGCCTGCCTTAGGTTGTCCTGGGGATTCAAGGTGGGATTTGACCCGTTGTTGGCTAACCAGCCTTCCATACTGGCCTATTGCAGGATGCCGTGCCTGGGATACAATCAATTTCCACCCATGAGATATGTGGTATAGATTGCAATGTGGAGGAATGGAGACAGTCTTCTACCACAGCCCATGCAGCCATGTGTCTGGGTAATGGAGACACACCAGGGCGATTATCCTGTGTGTGTGAGGGAGCGGATGATGGGGCCATTAAGAAAGTAACTTGTTTTTTTTGGGATTTTTGGGCATGTATTCTGTATTCTGTAACTGGATACATTTTAAAAGTAACCTTCCCAACACTGATGATATATATGTTGATAATATTGTCAATAATATTGTCATCAACTGAACGTGTCTAGGGTACGGAGACATCATGACGGTAATAACAAGCGGAGCGTCCGACCACACCGCGAGAGCATATGGAAAGGAGCTGCGCGCCGGTAGGGGGCTGCAGGTCCACATACCACCGTGAAATGACTCCACATAAAACCATTCATTTTACCGAAGAGAGAATCATTTCGTGAACGTTGTATTGCCCATGTCAAGTGACAAGAAAGTACCGTGACATATTATTTCTCCCAAAGGGGTACCGGCATCGCAAAAAACGGCTAAAGACGATTTGGGTAATATGGAAAAATATAAGACCATCATTGAGAATGTGGCGAAACGTCATGATGTTGACCCAGCTCTCATCGCTGGAATCATCTCCAGAGAGTCCGAGGCCGGTCACTCCATCAAAAATACTGACCCCCCCGGTTGGGGGGACAATTATAATGCCTTTGGACTGATGCAGTAATAAGCCTATTTTGCATTAGGTTGCTATCGCATATTATCAAAGCAAGGGGTCTGATGTGGTGTTGAATATATGGCTTCATCCTATACAGGTTGATAAGAGATGGCACAAACCAAGAGGAGCCTGGGACAGTGAGTGGCACCTGGAACAGGGCACTGGGATCCTGGTTGATTTAATTAAACATCTCCAGAAGGAACGCCCCAAATGGAGCACAAACTGGCAGCTGAAGGGTTTGTTTCATTCATTAATTATTATTAGTTCCTATTCTGACCACAGACTCCCTCCACTCTTACAGAAGAGGAAGTGGAGCAGAAGAGGGGAATACTTTTTAAAATGAACAGTCTCATACAGAGACAGGGGCAGTCAACCAGAACAGATATTCTCACAACGCATTTAAGTCACTATCTGAAGGACGGCGATGCCATTTTGATCGAATTACACTGAAAGAATAGCTCTGAAATCGTACAGCGCCTTTAATCTACATTCTGCCTAAACACTGTCCCTTATGTTTCACTGCAGGAGCAATCGCAGCCTACAACATGGGGTACAAGGTTCTCGACCCAGCCCACAATATATGGACCAAATTACCCCAGGCGGAGACTCCTCTGATGTCGTTGCCAGAGCCCAGTGGTACAAAGAAAATCTTTTTAAGGCTGGCATCCTTGAAAACATTGTGTCTTTTTTCTGGCCATGGTCGCTTTTATGAGCCGAACATAGAGTTTAATGACAGGAAGATCTATCTCGTATGTGTGTGAAAGGGAGTCCAGATAGTTGGTTCAGCAAGCCACACAGCAGCCCACATAGAGTCCAGATGAAAGTCCAGGAAAATCTGCTTTGCCTATTTCACAAAGTGGATCTAGTAATTTTTTTCTTGCTGTGCATTGTATGTATTGCCTTCCGTTACCATTTTTTGCAAGATAGCTTTTCTAAAATATGAAAATATTGTAATGCAATGCATGACAATACAACACATTCAAGATAATATCTACAAATTCATATTATTCACATCCAATATGTGGCACTTCATTGTACCAGTGTTCTCATATATATATTATACGTCTGTAATATGTATTGATCATCCATAGTGGTAAATCATAGACCTATACTTATCCTATCTGTTATATGCATGCTAGGTATATATATGATCATTCATCTCGACTTTTAGTTGTGTTGTTGTATCGCAACAGTTTCGTTTTGGATACCAAATTTCTATGGAAAGGGTAAAAGCCTATTTTAGTTATTGAACAGGGAAACTAAATGATCAAAAACACACTCATTTATCATAATCCCCTCATCCGCGAAAAGCCATTCGCTATTCACTATTTAACTATTTATTTGAGTAAAACTCCAGCATTGAATCCTCTAAATTCATAGGATTTGTTGGTGAAGGGACAGAGCATGGTCGTCTTCACATAGGTCAAGTATTCATCCGCATATTCGCATTGCGGCTGACGTTAACAGTCTTTAACGTACGTGTAGACCAGGGCTGGGCAATCATTTTTCATTGGGGGCCACATAAGAAATTCCGAATGCCTTTGAGGGCCTAGGAAATGTTGTTCTATCTTAATAGTCATTTTATAAAAAAAATTAAAACAAATTGCAAAGAAGCAAACCCAACTGATTTGGTATCCTCAATATGTCATCTGTCGAGTAAGAAAAAAAAGAAGCCCTAATGAAACACAACTACGAGAAAGTTTAGAAAAAGACCCAAATATAGCCTATTCATACACCTATTCATTCTTTTTCTCACATGAATAGGGTAAAATTGTTTACCTTTAGATATCACCATGACAATTACTGAGTTGATTACTTACATCAAGACAAACAAAATATGTATGACAAGATTTTTGAAAATTGTTAACATAGGCAAACGGTGCATAATCTATTCACGTATGTGTTAATTTGCATACAGATCAAAAACTTTGGTATAGTTAGGTGAAAATGTCTTGTTGAAACTTGTTGACATTAAACCGTAAAAGATTTAATTTTCAGGTCTGAATGGAACCCATTTAGGCTACCCATGAGCATTAATACATAGAGGCAGGAAGAAGCACTTTGAACTCGCCTTTATTAATTATCATTGCAGAGATGGGGTTTATGGCTGGGTACGTGGGACTGTTTTTGGGGTATGAGTCTGAAGGAAGAACAGGAGACAAGGTAAGGAGAATGCAGAAGTCAGAAGGAAGGTCAAAGGAATGACTGAATATCTGCCCCTAATGGTAACATTTGTTACCATAAGGGGTAATTGGTAACATTAGTATTTTACTGTTATATGTCAACAAGTTTCAACAAGAAATCTTCCCCTATTTACTGTACTGTTTGCCCATGTTAACAAACAATTTCAATTTCATTTTCTTTTAAATTGATGTAAATAATCAACTATTTTTTGATACTTTCCCCTAATGGGATTCTTCTGGGACTTTTTTTACCTTACTCAAGACATATTGAGGACACAAAATAAGTTGAGTTTGTTCCTGTTGCAATTTGTTCTAGGTTTACCCCCATTTTGGCCTAAAATGACTGGACTATAACTATTAGATTCGATTATAAAAAAAAATATTGCTGTAACTCTTATCAAGCATTTGTAATTAAAAGTCACTCCAAATGAATGTGAATAAAAATCATTTAATTCACCATGTGCACAGAAATACAGATTATACAGTTTTTAGTTTGCAAATATATATTTTTATACCTATCTGTATCTGTACTGAACTTGAACAGGTGTATCGAAGTGCATCCACATTTGATAATGTCGGGTAAGCATTACAACCCACACATATAAAAACTTACGCAGTGGGAGGGGCTTCCTTGAAAAAGTGCACTGAAGTCAGGCGTAACTCCTGGGGCCTCTACGAATAGTCGAAGCTCCTAACTTTTATGCCTCCCTTCCTTAACCTTTGTGGAAAACGTCATCGGGTCAAGTAGAGATGAAGAGGTGCTTCCTTTCGAACATAGGAAAAGACAGCACTGTTTAAAAATAATTCGACTCCACTCTTCATAACCGACGTCATTGCGCGACGGCGGGTATTGCTGACCTCTAGCGTTTCTAGTGTGAAACTAGAAAAAAAAAACAAGCGCTCTAGATCAATGCGTTCTTGTCGTATTGATTTCAATTTGGTTATTGCAAACAGTGAGAATCACTTAGGTCGGACTTGGCCAACGGGAATATTTTGGGCCACTTGAATTCCAATTCACATGTGAAAAAAAAGAGTCTAAACTTATGTTGATGTTGAAATTAACTGCCCCCAGTAGTCTTTCTTAAATGTGAAATTGGCATTTTCTTTTCTTCTGGTGTATTATATGTGCTTACTAACCAATAATACATTAATTCATATATTATCATATAATTCCTATGTACCTTTTAGTGTTTGTCCTCCAAGGTGATGGACATTGAAAAAAGGAAGCGTCCACTCCTACATACTCGTATTCTTCAGCAGGTGGCACTATTACACAAACAACAGAATGCAAAATAACTGATCTGATGACCTGGTGGTTTCCCATAATATACACCTGAGAGACCCATATCGAGGTAGCCTGGCTCCGCCCGCCTAAGTACTTCCGCTCAATTAGAATTTCCATTCAGTACTACGTCTGGGTCTGCGGTATGCTAGTGGGTTCTAATTCATCCCTACTGACCGCCAGAGGCGGTGCTTAAAGCACTGGATATCTCCACCTCGCGCATGCGCATTTCGAGTCCCTCATACCAACATAGTCACCTGTGACCCCCACGTGACACCGGGAAGCTATATCTTCCGTTGTCATCAGAGGATCTGTTCCTTTACATCTTCTCGCTGCGCAGGTAGCATATTGAACCTTTGTTTGGAGAAAGGAAGGAAATGCGTTACAGCCGGCTACGTACAGCCTCTTGACCAAGGTCGGAGCCGCGGGTAACCCGTCCTCCAGAGGCTGTGGCTAGCTTCTACAGATTTATATTTAGAAATAACTATAAGAAGAGTAGCCGGCGTTTGTTGGTGAGGGCAGTGTGCTCGCTCCCGCTCCCAGCACTCGTTCGCCTCTTTGCTCTGTTATTGTTTGTTGTGTTAGCCGTTAGCTTTGCTCTGTTCTAACCATCAATTTATTTTCCCTACAATTTGCCGGTGAAGGCGGTGCTCTCGCTCCCGCTCCCAGTAACGTTTTAGTTTGGCTTCCCCCTTTTTTAGCAGCAGCGCTTACGCTCAAGCAAATTAATATCGGTTGATTTAATTTTCTGGTGAAGGCAGTGTTCCCGCTCCCGCTCCTGTTAACGCTGCATTTGGCCCTTTTTTGGTTGACAATTAGTAGCAGCGATCACGCTCAGGCTAATTAGTTTCTGTTTTTCAATTTACTGGCGAGGGAAGTGCTCTCGCTTCCGCTCCCAGTTACGCTGCCGGTGGCTGCCTCCATAATGGCCCACCTATGTGTCGCCTGTGCGGCTCCTCTTGAGCTTGAGGACGGCCACGACAGTTGCCCTCGGTCTCGAGCATTTGAGGGAGAGCCTCACGGACAGCGCCTGCACGAACTGCAGCCTCCTGCCTTGGGCGCTCAGAGTGGCAGGGGGCAGCAGACACCTCCATGGCGGCTGTCCTGCGGACGGCTCTGGCTCGCCTGCAGCTCGATGCGGCGCAGACGGAGTCAGCCCAGGCCAGCGCCTTCTTCAGGCGCAACCCTGGCCCGGCCACATTCTCCGTCCCTCCTTCAGAGGAGTACTTGAAGGAGCTTCATGCTTGCTGGAGGGACACTAGGGCCCTATCCCACTCAAAGTCGGATGCCCGGACCTTGGCTGCCATGCAGAATGCGGCACAGGTTGGGCTGGGCCGCATGCCATCAGTCGAGCCTGCCATCGCCTTCCTAATTCTGGCCCCTGATGAGGTTCTGAGGCCAAATGCCAGGTGTCCTCGGCCACAGTGCAGGGTCATAGACGAACTCCTGTCAAAAGCCTACGACGCAGCGGCGCGCATGGGTCGTATTGGGAACTCCCTTTCCCACCTGTTGCTGGGTCTTTCGACCTCTCTGCAGCAGGCCCAGGGCGAGCCGTCACTGCAGAGTGTAAGTGACGCCTCATTGCAGGCTTTTGCCCTCATGTCGAGGGAGTTAGGGCGCACTATGTCCACCCTCGTACAGACTCGCCGCCAGGTGTGGCTTGCGCAGTCGCCCCTGACAGAGACGTGTAGGAGGGTCCTCCGTGCGGTGCCGGTGGAACCAGGGGAGCTTTTTGGGTCAGCTGCCCTGGAAGCACTGGAGGGGGCTGCCCGAGCTAGGCAGACCAGGCAGCAGCTGTCAGGCCTAAATAGGAGTGTGTCCGCTCCTAGCAGGCCTGGGGGCCCCTCGGCAGTCCCCGGACCTACGGAGGGGAGGTCTCAGCGGCCTGCACAACAGCCTACGGATGGCTTTCGGGCCCCCGAACACCTACCTTCCTGGCAGCCTCGTGCCCCACAACCCAACCGACGCCCCCCCAGAGCCTCAGGAGGCCGGGGGGTCAGGCGCTAGGCCCACGGGGCCGGTCGTCGGTTGTTTTTCCCATCAGCCGCTCAGTTACTGGGCTGCCTGTACTTCAGACTAGGGCTGGGCGATATGGCTGAAAACTGTATCACGATATAAGTGTTTCATATCGGTCGATATCGATAATTATCGATAATTTGTATGACCTATTTAAAATAAGGACCAGGAGACAAAAAAAAATAAATATATATATTTTTTTAATCTTAAAGGGGACCTATTATGCTTTATCGACTTTTATGACCTATAAACGTTGTTATAATGATTGATAGTCATGTTTAACCATACTAAAGTGTCAAATAATGACGTACATGCATTTCGACGTATTCCCTGCTGACAGTCTGGGGTGGCTGTACAGAACGCTAAACACTCAGGACAACGTTTGCGATTCACTTGTTCACATTTCCGGGAAATCATCTACGTAGAGGCACTCCTGCCGCGCCCCCATACGCCTGGTCAAATCTGCCTGCGCGTGTGCTTCAAGGAAGGTAACCAATCACAACGGAGTTGGGTTGGCAGGAGGGGGGCGAGAGGGCGGAGAAGGACGAAGCCGAGCGTTGACAGAGAATGCTGAAAGCGCCCAGATGAGAGGAAGAGTTACCCGAAAATCTACATCGTTTTTTGGTTGTAGGCAGACAATGGAAATGAATGTCAACAACACAGCCATGGAAAACACTCAAATAAATACCATCACGATGAAAACTTAACAATTATCAATAATAAAGTGCTTAACAAAAATTAAGTGTTACAAAAACATGTGCAAAGTGTAAAATGTAAACATATAGAAACCTGAGACCCGAGAAGAACTATCTACTATATATTTTTTTATTGCAAGTTCAGTGCAAAAAAGTTCACCCTCTGGTGAATAACATTTATTTATTTAAATATATGCAGTGTTTAGTAAACATAGAAGAAATTCAAGTAAAACTGAGGTAGACTTAACCTTTACATCTGTAACATCTGAACTATTCATTTTATTGAAAAACAAATCAAAGAGGCATTCGCAAGGACAGCTACGTGTCTGGTCCCGATTTCCAACAGCTGGCGTAGCCACGACAAAAAGCGACGCATTCGGCTGGTCACCAGTTAACACGGTCACGAGTTGAACTGAAACACCGGGCTTCTCACCGGTAGAGCGGAAGCATATCCTTATCCTTATCCATATCTATGTGATATGCCACTGCCTGGGTTATGTCTTTGTAGCTTTTGGATGTTTTGTCATAAGGCACTGATGCCGAGTACCTCTCCATGGTGGTCTGCTGCTGCTTTTGCGGTGTTGCATTTGCAGATGTTGCTGGCCGTTTTTTTGATACGGCTGTGCTCCAAAGGGTGAGAGCGGCTAAGGTGGTGAAATAAGTTTGTTGTACTCCCAGTCATGCCGGGGACTATGGTCTTGCATAATTTACAGACAACATTAGTCTGACTATGGTCTGACTTGTAAAATCCAAAGAACTGCCATACTGGCGAGCTGACATTTCCATTTTTATCGACTATTTCCTCGCTCGTTGCGGTACTCATCTTCACATCCCACAGCACGCTGTTTCTGTGAACACGAGACAATGAGATGGCGCAACCAAACTTGATACTGTTACATGATTGGCTATTAGCATGTCAGATACGTTGCTGGTGCGTTGCGAACCGACTCGGATCTCGGATCTGACGCCATGCCCACACTTATTATTTCGCTCGGTCGAAGCTGTTGTCGCGGTAGCATTAGCAGAGTACCAGGCGCTCCAAAATAGGTAGGCTATAGGCCATAGGCAGAGATACGGACGCAGTAAGGTATTGCAGTAATACAAGTGATTGAAATGGCCATTTAAACCACCAAAGCGGTCCAAGCACAATGAAAACAGTTCATGCTTCACACCGTCACACTGGGCGCAGCCATCTTGAATAGTTCAACCAACGTTGCTTCACAACCTCTGGTTCAAAGCGGAGCTAGAAGTAGACTTTTTGCTCCGGTTTCTTACAACGAGGAATAAAAATAATATCGAAACGTTCTATCGAACACATTTTCTATTGATATTGATTCCGTATCTATCGCGATACATATCGTTATTGTTTTATCGCCCAGCCCTACTTCAGACCCTGGGGTGGTTTCCACCTTGACCCAAGGGTACGAATTGCAGTTCCGACGCCGGCCCCTAGCCTTCAGCCGGGTCAAGATGACTGTTGTCAACGACCTGGCAAAGGCCTTAGCTCTGGACCAGGATTTGTCCACCCTCCTGGCCAAGGGGGCAATCGAGCCAGTGGATCCTCTGCTGCAACCCAGAGGATTCTACTCAAGCTACTTTCTGATTAAAAAGAAAAAAAAGAAAGAATTCTCGACCTAAGGGGACTCAACAGGTTCCTGAAGGTCCTACCATTGCACATGCTCACCGCATCAGACACGCTGCGGGTGTTCACAAGGGGAGAAGGGTTCACCACGGTGGACCTGAGGGACGCATACTTCCACGTCCCAATTGCACCGCGCCATCAGCACTTCCTCCGGTTCGCCTTTCGCGGCCGGCATTTTCAATTTAGGGTACTTCCCTTTGGTCTCTCCCTCTCCCCGAGGGTATTCACCAGGGTGGTGGCGGCAGCTCTCGCACCCCTGCAGAAGCAGGGCACAAAGGTCCTGCCGTATTTGGACGACTGGCTGATCTGTGCACCGTCCCAGTCTCAGGCGGACCGGGACACGGCTCGGCTACTCTTGCATGTGGCCCGGCTTAGCCTGACGGTAAACTTTGTGAAGAGTCGCCTGGACTCATCCCAACAGGTCACATACCTGGGGATGGTCCTGGATTCGGACGCTATGAGGGCTTCACCTTGTCACCTTGGCGTGTAACCGACATCCTCCTCTGCCTCCCCCTCTTCGGGGTATGGCAGGATGGTGCCCTTCATTTTTTTCCTGCAGCTCTTGGGTAAGCTGACAGCTGCCTCAGCTGTGGTGCCTCTCAGCTTGCTGTCTCTGCGCCCTATGCAGATGTGGCTGAACAGCCTCCACTTGGACCCCAAGTGGCACAGGCACCGAAAGGTCAGGGTGTCTCGGCAGTGCCTATTCTCTCTGTCCCCATGGAGAAAGAGGTCGTACATATCTGTGGGTGTACCCATGGGCACCATTCCATCCCGCCGGGAGCTGGTCACGACAGACGCCTGCATCTCGGGATGGGGCGCGGTTTGGCAGGGCAGGACTGCCCAAGGGCAGTGGCCGGCCCAGAACCACGTACACATCAATGTGCTAAAGCTCAGGGCGGTACAGCTAGCACTCATTCTTTGCCTCAGTTAACTCATTTTCATTTTCTGCCTAAGTTGAGAGGCAAGCATGTGCTAGTTCGATCCGACAACAGGTCAGCTGTTGCCCAGATCATCCACCAAGGGGGAACCCGGTCTTCACGGCTACTCCGGGTATCTCGGAACCTGTTGGCCTGGGCATATCCCCGTCTGGCCAGCGTACGGGCGGTCTTAATTCCTGGGGAACGGAACCAGGTCGCAGATTTTCTATTGCGGCAGAAGGCCCCACCGGGGGAGTGGCGGCTTCATCCGAAGGTGGTGGAGACGATGTGGGGTCTCTTTGGCAGGGCGGAGGTGGACCTCTTTGCATCAGATTAATCCGCACATTGCCCCCTCTGGTTCTCCTGGACGGAGATGACCGCCCCCCTCGGACAGGATGCCTTAGCTCACGACTGGCCACAGAGTCCTATGTATGCCTTCCCACCACTGCCCCCGATTCTTCCCACACTCCAGAGGGTGTTTCTGCGGGTCATAGGCTACTTCTGGTGGCCCCCTACTGGCCAGGGACACTCTGGTTTCCACTGCTGCGCAGGCTCTGCTGCAGCTCTCCATGTCGCCTCCCCTGCAGGAAGGACGTCCTTTCGCAGCTGGGGGGGTCAGATTTGGCACCCAGATCCCTGTCACCTCCAGCTCTGGGCTTGGCCGCTGCAGGACCCGACTCACTGCTGAATGTTTGCACTGCGACCGTCAAGAATACTATTCTGAGTGCCAGGGCATCATCTACCAGAGCACAGTATGCCAACAGATGGAAGTTATTCTCTGACTGGTGTAGGGGTAAGGAAGTAGACCCAGCACGTTGCTCCGTGGCCACCGTTCTGGAGTTTCGGCAGTCCCTCCTGGATGGTGGTCGCTCTCATTCCACCTTGAGGGTCTATGTGGCTGCTATTTCTTCCAGGCATGAGATGGTTGACTGAGCCACAGTGGGGTGCCACAGGTTGGTGTCCCTCTTCCTTAGGGTTAGCCCTGAGGCTGCGTCCCCCTATACTCCGAGGACTCCAGCTTGGGACCTGCCCCTGGTGCTGGAGGCCATGTCATCACCTCCTTTTGAGCCTCTGACCCAGATAGGGTTGAAGTGGCTGTCCATGAAGGTGGCTTTTCTGCTCGCCATTACCACTGCGAAGCGGATCGGGGAGTTGCACGCCCCTTTCCGTGGCAGATACATGCCTGCGGTGGAACCCTGATGGCTCAAGTGTGGTTTTATGGCCCAATGTGGCGTTCCTGCCCAAGGTGCTTTCACTCACCTATTTTAACCAGCCTATCCAGCTTGCACGTTTTAACTCCCCGTCTGAGGGGAATGAGTCCGAGATGCTGCGCCCGGTATGGGCGCTTAGGGCTTACATTGCTGCTACGGCCGCTATACGGCAGTCTGAGCAACTGTTCGTGTGTCACAGTGGCCCTAACAGAGGTTGTGCCTTGTCCAAACAGAGGATGTCCCACTGGGTCGTCGACAACATTAAACATGACTATGTGGCCAGTGGCCGCCCCCCGCCATCTGGGTTGAGGTGCCACTCCACTAGAAGCGTGTCGACATCGTGGGCTGCAGTAAGAGGTGTACCCCTAGAGTCGATCTGTGCCGCGGCATCATGGACGTCACCGGGCACCTTCACAAGGTTTTACCGCATCAACATCGCCAGTCCCCATCCAATGGGGGTGGTCCTACTGCCAAGCTCTGCTACCTCCAATGAGTGAGGTGGGTGTTGGATTCTTTGTGACCTTTTTGGTATGGGTCATCCAGTGCTTTAAGCACCGCCTCTGGCGGTCAGTAGGGATGAAATAGAACGAAAGTTACGAATGTAACTAAGTTTCTATGAATCCTGGATGACCGCCAGAGCGTTCAGTCACTCAGAATCCTTGTGTTCTCGCGAGAAGATTCTAGGAACCGATCCTCTGCTGTCACCGGATGATATAGCCTTCCCGGTGTCACGTGGGGGTCACAGGTGACTATGTTGGTATTAGGTTCTCGAAATGCGCATGTGCGATTGGACGCAAAATTTTCTGCATCCAATCAGCGAACAGAGGGAGTGGCTGTGATCAACGACATTAAAGTCAGCTCTCGTTGATTCAGAAGTCAGCGAAACGTGATTCCTGGCCAAACGTTAGCGATTGGTTATGGCAGATTCAGAGTGGCACTGGGTAGATCCAATAGTTTTAAACTTCAACAGACACCCGCCTTCAAGTGAGTTAACGTTTGTCCAGACTCTCTGTGCAAATGAAATGAAGTACGAGAGTCTGGTAGGACCAGGCTAATCTTTAGGTTCCTCTCAGCTTTGACGTGGAGGTTGAAATACATCCAAAGTCAGGTGTTTTTGTGAAGGCCTTTATTTAAATTACAGTCTCATTTAGCATCACAGGCCCACATCTGACCGAAATGGTATGAGAAGATATTTAAAGGGAATTCAAACCCCAACCCACTGCTTTCAGATTGGTCTTCATAGTAGTTTACTAGTTGCATAACTTCTTACTGGCTGATATGGTAACAGATTTACAGTACATTACTGTTAGGTACATTTAAGGGGTCTATGGGGCCAATGAACGGACATAGCAACCAGGTGGAAAATATTGAAGAGACGACTGAAAAGTAAAATGTAAATTTATTGAGGGGAACACAAGAGGAAGGTCAAGGGTTTGATGGTGAAGCCAAGGGAACAAAAGTGGCAAAACTAGCAACAGTGAAGCAAAACATACATGGGTGGCATCCACTTCTTACCCAATGTCTAGATGGAAAGTCTACAATGTGTGTAAGATGTACAGACTATTCCTAGCTTACAGCCCCTTCGCTGGGAAGAACGGGAGGAAACAACAATGGGAAGGTAAACAAGTTAGGTTTAGCACATGCAGCTTCTGCTGCTGTTTCTACTGCTGCTGCTGCTGCTGCTGCTGCTTCTTCTTCTTCTTCTTCTTCTTCTTCTTCTTCTTCTTCTTCTTCTTCTTCTTCTTCTTTTGCTTTTTCTACTTCAAAAAAAGGTGTCCTTTCATAAAGGACCTGATTGGGACTATAGGTCAGGTGATCCAATTTCTACACAACCATAATGAGCTACACCTGTGCACCCCTACTGTTACACCTCTGGGATAAAGGGCATAAAAGACAACCATGGTTCATAACAATTGTTTATATGGGTCATTCCCAGACAGAGATAGGACTTATATTCATGTTAATTAAAAAAATTAAGATAGAAAATTAAATCTAGCCATCAATGTATTTATCTGTATAACTGTAAATCTCGCTCAAGCTTTACATCCATCAATCCATCTCTTTCTCTATCCATCTACGTATTTTTTTTATATCAATCTTTCAATTTATCTGTTTCTATATATATGTCTGTCTGTCTGTCTGTCTGTCTGTCTGTCTGTCTGTCTGTCTGTCTGTCTGTCTGTCTGTCTGTCTGTCTGTCTGTCTGTCTGTCTGTCTGTCTGTCTGTCTGTCTGTCTGTCTGTCTGTCTGTCTGTCTGTCTGTCTCTCTCTCTCTCTCTCTCTCTCTCTGTTGGTATATCTTTCCATTTTTCACAGTGACGCAGATGCAGGTATGAGTCACCGGTCCCAGGACTAAATACTTCTCCCTGCCCTGGCAGTCTGAGGCCAACCTACATCACTCATCACTGACGCTTTATGCTAACCAATGCTAACCCAAAGAGAGAGAGAGAGAGAGAGAGAGAGAGAGAGAGAGAGAGAGAGAGAGAGAGAGAGAGAGGGAGAGAGAGATGTCTGCCTGGAGAGCAAAACAACCCTCTTTCCCATCTCCTTTCACACATAGTTCAGCATGAGCGTGTTTGTTGTGTGTTTGTGTTTGAGTGCTTGTTTGAGTTTATATGATATAAAACAGTACATGAATATATAAGATATAAGAATAAGAAGTATAAGAATGTGATCTTTGCCACAGTCAGTATTATTCGGTCAACCTGAACCACAAGCACATTAACAGCATAATTTATTCTGTTTATTATGATCGACTCGCTGTACATTATCACGCTTATTACACGGCTACTTACTAAAGAAATAAATCATCTGAAACAAAATGTAACACACACACACACGCACGCACGCACGCACACAATGTGTTGAATATGATATACACACACACACACACACACACACACACACACACACACACACACACACACACACACACACACACACACACACACACACACACACACACACACACACACACACATCCAGAAGTTGGACCACAGGAGAGAATAATAAAGTCTTGATTTTCAACATGATCCATCCTCGCAGCTTAGGTGAACAATCAGGGTCTAAGACCTTCTGTCATGTTTCCATTCAGTGTTCTGCGCTACTCTTCAGCTGTTTATTAAAAAGCT
Source organism: Gadus chalcogrammus (assembly GCF_026213295.1). NCBI lineage: Eukaryota > Metazoa > Chordata > Actinopteri > Gadiformes > Gadidae > Gadus > Gadus chalcogrammus. The sequence goes on along the minus strand of NC_079414.1, from coordinate 13,365,775 downwards.
ATAAATCTCCCTCATTAATCACACAAAAATAACTATTTTAGCCAATGTGTTAATGTATATGTATGATATTCATTATGCCTTATGTCCCCTCACATACACACTGGGGGAGCATGCAGGGGTGTGTGGGGGGACAGATGCTTCAGCCTTCACCTTGAAGATGTGCATAAGGAAGGACAACAAAGGCACATAATTAGCTTGGCAGTTCATTGCAGAATGAATTAGTTTATTTGAAGAAATACAGCCATTGGTAGTGTTGCTCTCCTACCTTTGAGCCTGTCTAGCTAAAAGCCTAGATTTGTGTTTCTCAATGTTTTTGTGTTTCATTTCATTGAATTTTCAAACTAAATTGAGTAATTAATAACAAATAGGCTTTGGTTTGCAGACTTTATTGGCTTTAATGGCAATCCAAAGGACTCTTAGTTATTGTAAATTAATTCTTAAAGGCCTATGAATGGTGCCACAACTTCGGCTCAAATAACATATCTCTTATTATTCCTCAGAATGACGTGTCGAATGTACCCTGGCCATGATGAATCAATAGCAGCACTATCATATCTTGCCACTCTGCCTTCTCTGTGACGGTTCAGTCTGTTCTTCTGTATAGCTGTGCATGCCTGTAGCCTGAAACAAGCTATAGAGAAGTCTCTGGACGGCCTCGGACACAATGCTGCATGCGCTGCTGAATATCACCAGACACGTTGCTAATGACAAGTGTATGGTGGGGGGGAGGGGGAGGGGGGGGGGGGGGGAGAGAGAGCTGCCAGGAGAACGGTGCTGCCTAACCTGCCCAATAGGTATTCAGATGAGCTCGTCAGTTCACTTGTTTCGGAGCGGTTTATCTCTTTGGAGTTGCTACGGGTAACAATTGCATGAGATAAGGAGTGGGTGCTGCAAGTATCCATTCCGATTGTAGCCGTTCTCTTTCCGAAATGAAAAACCGACCTCATTAAAAACCGTCACATCTTATCCACTTTTTGTCTTGCAGTGGTGTTAAATAAAAAATTAAGCTCACACTTTGGAGCGGTTTGTCCCTGAAGAATAGAAAATTCTGCCCATTAAAGTCACATACACGGAGCAGGAGAGAGACTCGCTGAGGCAGCACTGATAAGTCCTCTGTGGCGTCCAACGTAGACATTGCTTTTGTCTTCTTTCCAACACGTTTAGGAGCTCTGCAATTTAAGTTATAACTCACAAAGCATATCAGCATCCAAGGGCCGGAAAAGCATAGGATGAACGCTAGAGAGGTCTGTGTATCGTGCGTGTCTGTGCATGCATGGATGTGTGTACGTGCGTACACAGAGAAAACATTGTATTTTGGGATGTATAATTATGTGTGTGACGTGACGTGTTTATACTTAGAGATTGACATCTGTTCATTTTCGGGAAAAGGGTAATACATGATGTCAGTCATCTTACGTACTGGGTGGTCTGTTGCTAGGATACAGTGGAGCCCACCAGGTGGGTATGATACTCAGGTTGTTTGAGATGTACAGGGAGATATCCCTCATGCCAGATCATCCGAAATGTGTCAAGTGTGTATACGTTTTTAGCAAATTGTGTGTTCATGGTGGTTCATATGTGTGCTTGTGTGTGTGTGTGTGTGTGTGTGTGTTTCAAGGATGTATTCCTGTCTATTTCTCTCAGCAGTTGTACAGTGAAATGCCCACGGTTCTAGAGGACTCTGTCAGTGAGAACCCTACTAATATGACAGAAATCACCCATCCCTCTAGCACTGTACTGGAAAGACCAACACACGTACACACACACACACACACACACACACACACACACACACACACACACACACACACACACACACACACACACACACACACACACACACACACACACACACACACACACACACACACACACACACACACACACACACACACACACACACAGCTTGAGAAAGGTTCATTCAGGGATTGGAAGCAACAAATCTGGCTTAACATAAGGGAAGAACATTTTCATTCACATTGATAGTTTCAATTCAGCCATATATATGTGGTTAACTATTAAATCTAATGTATTCATAAGTTATCTCTCAGATCTGCTGGTCAAAGAGACCAGCAGGTTTCTAGCTTCCAACCGACGGTGTGTGGAATAGTAATCACTGTTTCATGAGGCCGAAAGAGAACGAGACGTGAGCGAGAATACAGATCTGGTGGGCTGTAAGTTGTAACCATATGATGATTTAACTGTTCACTCCGATCCAATTGTCTCCCCATACACCAATGATATTATTCTTTGATCAAATTAAGTTAGGTTATCCGTATGCAATGGGATTTTCTCCCTATCTCTCTCTCTTGCCCTCATATACACACAAAAACACACACACACACACACACAAAACAACACGCACACTTATCAGTAATTGCTATTTTCCAGGGCTGTCCATCAAACGCAGTCTATATTGTATGAACTCATAAGGTCCCCAAACAAATTGTATGCTGATAAGTGCCTGTCAGCATCGTTTAAACAAAGAGCTGATAGAGATTCTCCTCCATCTGAGCGACAGAGCTTAAGACGGGAGGGGGGGTTAGGGGGGGTATTATTGGATTCTTGCGAACCAGCCCACATTTGCATGAAGTTGCTGTTGATCTAATGAGGCTGTGATAAGCGGGAGAGCAGACTGCCAACCTGGCAACCGGCCATAAGCCAATCAGTGTGTTATCCTACCGGTCACACGGCGGCGGGTTCTGGACGAAATGAAAGAAGCCCTGATGGAGGGGAAACGGAAATGTAAAGAAGTGAAGGACAAAGATAGGAGTTCAAAAGTTCCGTTGCATGACTCATGGTGGTTGCTTAAGTTGGCGACTTTTGACGCAACTTCATAAAGTCCTAATGGAACCTGGCAGCCTCCTAAGAATCTTATTATTACCAACCACTACCCACACACTCATAAGAGTTGACAGGGCTGTAGAATGGTGGTGCTATGGATCTGTGCATGCATGTGTGTGTGTGTGTGTGTGTGTGTGTGTGTTTATGCGGATGTGTATGAAGGGCCCTTGACGAGGGAGTGGAGAGAGTGAAATAGGACAGACACTAACAAAGCACTCCGGGGTAGACGGATCTCAGTCAACAAGGATGAACACCATCGTCATCGTCATCTTGACAGACCCTTCTCACAAAGGCGTCATCGTAGGACCAAACCAGGTGTCGCTCATAACACTGAGAACGGTTCTGCTCCTTTAATGTACCAGGGCTACCTGGTACCAGGGTAGTAGACTTGTCCTCACTAGTCTAGTCTACTACCCATGGCCTGGTTCATACATGTAGCTGACAGATAATTAGTGTGAGGTAACAACACCTATATTTGTCCTGCTGTGACCACTCTTTGAAAAGAGTCTGTGACTAACACATCATCCTATATCGCTGACATCTATCTGCAGCACTCAAGCTGTAATGGAGAACCACACATATTCCACTTCATCATTTCAGGTCTCATGAAGTGTAGAAGGTTCTTGGCATCTTAGAACCTTGGACTTTCAGGTGCTAGTTAATGCAGGAAGCTAGTATAGTCTGTGGCCCATCAAACAATGTTTCACTCTGTAGTCCACGGCAACAAAACACAGTTGGGTAGTTTGGTAAAAAAAAAAAGGAATTACCATCAGAGAGAATTTCACACCCTGTCGCGTTGGAAGATAAGGACATTCTTGTTACACCAAAAATATTGAAGTCTATGTCATTATTCTGCATATAAAGATGTATATACATATCTATGAGCATTGGTTCGTAGCAATTATCGGTACAACGTATAATGTATTTCTTTTAGTTTGCTGAACTAAAGCTGTATGTTATTAGAGTCACAGCGGGGGAAGTGTGAATCACCGCAGGGCAATACAAAATGCACAAATACACGCTGGAGAACTTTGCTTTCGTATGGAAATTAATTAGGCATTCATATCATATTCAACACATTCCTCTTCTTCTTCTCCTAAACTGGTATGTCTTTAAATACATTTGATGAAAGGATTCAGCATGGAAAATCTACCCCAGTGTTGCCTGCATAATCTGTATTCAATCACACCAAAATACAAATTCATATAGTAACACAGGACGGATGTCATAGAAATATATATATACTATTATAACGCCTTACAAACACCTAAAAAGCTTTGTTTTCTTCCTACTGTAGTGTATTTTTCTGCTACATCCAGCAGACGGCATGAGGTTGTGCTGGAGGGCAGTGGTTCAAGGTTATGCATCAGTAAAATTCTAAACACGTATTCATTACACATTTGATGAGAAAACAGTGTTGCCAATATCACACAACCGCACCACGGAAATCAATTAACATGAAGGCAGATGCACAATCAAAACAACATGTAACCATAGTAACCGAGCGCCTACGTGTCTACTTTCCGAGCCATGTCCTTGTGTTCACTACGTCACAGTCACGAGCACGACACATGCGGAGGACGAGTGGCCTCCGTTTGTATACGCATAACAACCTGTCGATCTTCCACAGATGTTTCGGGTCTTTGCTCTCATAAACAGGCTGAGGGTGGGAGGCTGTGATGAGGAACTGACATCCGTGCCCTTTCACCAGGAGTGTTATTCAGGGGAAGGCAAGACTGACCAGAAGCCAGCGGGGTGTCTGGTCCTAAGAGTGACTCATTCTGAAGCACACACACACACACACACACACACACACACACACACACACACACACACACACACACACACACACACACACACACACACACACACACACACACACACACACACACACACACACACTCTCGCCAAGCCCTGTTCCACCCCCCCCTCTCTCTCTCTTTGCAGTCTCTCTCGTGTTTCATGTGTGAGTGCGATTTTTCTCCCAGAACTGCTAACTACCTGTCATAGTTAGTTAACAATCAACAACCATATCTACTCTCCTCTACTGTAATATCTCCTCTCCTCTTCTGTAATATCTACTTTCCTCTCCCTTAATATCTACGACATATCTGCTATCCGCTACTGTAATATCTACATCATATTTACTCTCTTCTACTGCAATATCTACACCAAATATACTTTGTTGCTTTTTATGGTATGTAATGCGTAACTATGTTTTTTGTCCTGATAATCATATACTGTATATGATTAAACATGGAGTAGGAGTAGGTGCACATGGTTTCTTAGCATTAGCGAGGAAACTGTGACACTGAGGCTCATGTAGCAAGAATGTGACACGCAGAATGTTCTCAAAACCAACCACCTGTATACATTGGTAATGTAAAGCTTTTGGGGGTGGAGGCATCCAGGTTGCCACGGTGACCCAAACCAGACACTGCGCAAGGATTTGATTGGCTATAGAGATATCATCACGCACCACTGCAGCGGCTCTCATACTGGGTCAGTGTCCACACGCTTCTCTGTCTGAACACAGCTCGCAATGTCATGCTGATGGCATCGTTTCACTGGATGTAGAGCTAACCCTGTGAAGGAACAGGTTCCTCTGGGTCAGTCAGTAGGCTGCAGCATGCTGGGAGATTGAGTCCTTTGTCAACACTTGTTAGCAATCCTTAAGGGACCCCCTTCTACTAGTGTATTGACATGTCTCACTGAAGGCGTGGAGAAGCTATGAGAATAAAATCTGTGAGTGTCTGTGCAACAACTAACGCAAAACGATTTTCGTAATTTACGTGAGGACAGGCCCACATCCAACGGGAAATTAGAAGAACTTTCAAATTAGTATTGAACGGTCCAGCCACAACGAATTGTATATAAGATATTAACTTTCGAGAAAATCTAGAAACTGAGCAGACCCCTCCAGTACTACCGCTATCATAGAAGGTCTGGCACCATAGAATCCACAGGCAGCTCGTTAACCAATGACTGTGTGAGGACTAATGTCAACTTCATTAGGGACATCTCCTGCTGCTAATGATGCAGGCTCCCAGTGCGCCCTTGAGTGTGGTGACATATCACACTCCTTAATGACTCAGCCGTTTGTGTGCTCTTTATATATTCAGTTGGAGAAGCTCTGTTAGCCTCGTTAGCTTAGCTGATTGAGGAGTATTATACTATAAACGGTGGCTCAATGTGTGACGTGAATGCTGTGATTTCACTCACAACACATGAAACCAGATCGGTTTGGTCCGAGTTAATGGCAGGTGAGAACAAAGTGAACGGCTAGTGAAACAGTGAGACATTTGATCAGGTCCAAGCTTCACACCGAGAGGGCCAGAGCAGAAACATATGAAATTAGTCCAGAGCTACTCTTAATGACACTGTTACTTGTGCATCTCTGTCCCAGATTCTGTTCCAGCCGCACATCTGAAACAGGAGAATTTGGGGCCAATTTGTGGGGGCGTGGTTGTCCGAGTGGTTCCTGGCCCCTCAGACCGGTCCCTCTGTGATGCTACATGACGGAGCAGGTGAAGCCACAGCACTCCTTCAGCAGGCTGAGGCCGGTCTTGGTGAAGGGGGAGGAGGGCTGCTGCGGGGCCCGCCGGGCCCCCCTTCTGACGGGCACGGTACCTGGGGAACAGAGGGCTCGTTTACCCACTCAATTACTGAGGGAAATCAAGAAAGGGACAACCGACGAGGGGTCTGCTGCTTAGTTGGGCACCAGTGATGGACTAGTGAACTAGTGAAGATAACCAGACGTTGACCCCCCTTGTGCTCTGACACAGATGGATCAAACCTACCGGATTCCTACCCCATGTTAATGTGAGGGGCTACCCCTGTGTTTACCTGCTAAACTCCAGCTGAACCAGTCTAGGACACAGTGTTGATTAACTGTGTGATGAACCACTTACTGGTCAGCAAGAGGCCTTGAATGACATGCAAGCACGACCAATCACAGACAGTCAAAATAAATAAATAAAATATATAAACACCCGCAGACTGGGAAAACCAATGGGTGTAAATAGACCTCTGAAGAATAAGTCCCTTCTCCGTGGCTCCTGGTTCCATCGGTCAAATGTCTATGGGAAATAACATGGGGTTTTTGAATGATCTTGCATAACAAACTCTGTAGGCGGCAAAGAAGTAAAAGCTGCTCACGTCTTGAACGACGCACTTTTTCCAACTTGGGTTTTGGATTGTCGGTGTCGTGAAAGTAGCATTTATAATCGATTACTACTTTAACGGCACCGACAATCCAAAACACAAGTGGAATCTAGATGGAAAAAAGTGGAACCGATGGAACCAGGAGCCTCGGAGGCGGGACTTATTCTTCAGAGGTCTATAGATGACCCGGCCTGATTTACACATGCTGCGGCTATCTACATTTCTCTACAATGCTGACAGCCAATGAGAATTGGTCCCTCGAGTTTCTTCAAAGATGCTCCCCGGCTTAACTGTCTCGATTTCTGAGAGGTTCAGGATGAGTCCCATGGTGATGTAGCACGAATGAACTGAAAAGGCTAAGGGTTAACCCTGCTATGACAGCTATGTGAAAAGGGTCGATTGGGATATTTTGAGAATTTCTATCTCCTTTGGCGTGCCTCAGTTTGACGCCGATGTCATTCCATGCACGATATGACATTACATTACATTACATCAGATGCTTGCATACCTTTCTTCTTGTTTTCAGGGAACTTGGTTTTTAGAAACTCTGCCATCTCTTTGTCTTCTTCCCTCTCTCTGGGGACATAAAAAAATGAAACAGACGGTTGCATAAGTTACGAATGCCAGTGCAAGTACGACATATGGAACTGATATCTAGGGGTTGCCAATGCCATAGACGATATATCTCTCCTCTCTATCAATTATCATCTTGGCTTCCCGCTTCCCTTTTCAACCACTTCACTTTGGGGCGAAATATCTCCAAGAGACGTCGAGATAAAGTATTTTACAGTGTGAACACGGCCAATTACACGTTACAACTTTTTCCTTTGGGACTAATAAAGGACTCAAACTAAATTTGAATTGGGCCAAAAGGGAAAAAGGCCACACATTAGACCCTTGTTGGCACCCATTGGAGCTCATGCTGGCATTGCGGGTGCTCCCTGGGACACCTTTTGCAGTGTGTGGTAGAGCCAAGATGACAATGTGTCATCTTGGTGCTACAAGACAATTTAAAAGTTGGACAGGACACAAGTAAATGGTAAGAACTTTGACGTGATGCTGGTCAACGTAAATGTCTGGACTCGTATGCATCACTGTTCTCTGCCTTATTCAATGATACAATATGTTCATGTATCTTATGAGGGGCTGTATGTAATTTACTTTGATTTTTATCGCATTTCATTGCATGCTGCTTCTGTCTTGCAAACTCTCAATGAGACCCACCTGGTGAAATAAAGGTTGAACACAATACATTTAAGATGAATTTTGTGGCAGTCTTCATGTGTGTACTTCAAGGGAAGAAATCGGAACTCCAACTATAGAGTTAGGCCCAATCCCATTTCTACCCCTTACCCCTTCCCCTTACCCCTTCCCCTTACCCCTTCAAAACAAGGGGGAGGGGTAAGGGTAAGGGGTAAGGGGTAGAAATGGGATTGTGCCTTATTCAGCGCTCACCGTAGCCGCTCAAACTCCACGTCCTCCACCAGGTAGTCTCTGGTCTCCACCAGCTTGTGGATCTGCAGCAGGAGCTGCTCCTCTCTCTGCCGGTCCTCCGCTGACTTGTCCTTATCTGGAGGACCAAAGGCGTCTGTTACCGCCTTAGACAGGCAATGGATCTTTAGTCATAAAATCCCATTTTCATAATGACGATATGCATTTAGGATATATTGCATCATGAAATCTTACCGCTGCAGACCGTAGCCTGTAGAAAATGCACGAGGAAAGAATGCTGTCTTTATCGCTGAAATAAATCGAATCCAAAGAATTTATGTTTTGAAACAATAAAACGATAAAAAACCGAAATAAAACCCTCTTGCCTGTCAATCATCGATGGTGATGATGGAGAATGACGGAGAAACTTTAGGAGGGAGCGAGCTGGAAATAGGGATCTATTTGGTTGTTCAGTATTCAAAATATTGCTCCCTTCTGCTCTTCTGCTCTCTACGACTATCTACAAATCGACGGCATCTTTTAATAGAGACATTTAAAACACTAAGGTTGGGATGGAAGCATGAAATGGAGACCTCAAAGAGCTGATCTGTTTGGGTTCTCCTACCTGGAATGGAGACCAGCTTCTGGAGCTCCTTCTTCAGACGTGTGATCTCCTTACAGAGCTGGATGTCATCCATCCTGCACAGAGCAAGGGTTGAGAGAAACGTACACACACACACACACACACACACACACACACACACACACACACACACACACACACACACACACACACACACACACACACACACACACACACACACTCACACACACACACACACACACACACACACACACACACACAAACACACACACAAACACACACACTCAGACACACACAAAAGGCAGACACACACATAAACACTGCGGCCAAACCAAACACACAAAACCAAAACACAAATTTTTAACCCATTATAATAAAACAATCGATGCATTCACACAACAAACAAGGCCACATACACATATGTGGATACTTGTGTGCATGCAGACATCCAAAATATATAAGATACATATTTTACATACAAATGACCATTCTCTCCTATGTTCTGCTCAATAAACCAATTGCAATTCAAAAAGGGGGAAAGATTAAAAACTACAAATACCCAACTTCATGTGTAAACTAGCGCACGTAATGTCAAATAAACCATTCTCCTTCACGATAGTGCTTCACATGTGAAACACGTGTGTGATAACGTGTTTTGAAAAAAACCCGTTAGGTAGCCTGGGAACCAGACGAATCTCGCCAGCTCATGTTTTGTTTGCTCTGCAGTTAAGGTCTGGCTCCCCTACTATAAAAAAATATTGCTGCCAGTTAAGAGATAGACCTATCAATCCCAACCATTTATCTTATATGAGGCGGGATAAATACGATGGCAGAGAAGTGCATTAAGCGCATAGAGGCCTTATCAACAACAACAAAGAAGGCTCCCACTGAAGTAGAACGGTCTGTTGTTTCCAATATCGAGACATGATTAAACAAACTGGACGGTTTATTTTCACTGAAAGAAGAACAAGCGACTGCACTTAAAGCTCTTCTCTGCTGCACGCATGGTGTCTGTTTACAATCCTTTTTTCGTTCACTACTGCATCACCTGTTTCGGACACCCCCAGTTCTGGCCCGTAGGTCCACTCACATGTATCTGAGCTCTGACTCCCTGCGGACCAGCACGTCCCGGATCCTCTCGATCTTGAAAAGCTCCCCCTCGATGTCGTCCTTGGTTACGCTGGAGTCCGCCATGGAAACAGCGTCTCCCTCTAGGCGGGAACAAGATCAAGATAAAGAGTGTCAGGGATGGTGTGAAAAGGTCTTTGATGGTTGGATGTTTCCAGATGAATACCTGCAGCCATCCATGTCATTATACCGTCTTAGACTGTACTGTACTTCCTTTCTTCTATGCTAAACCTATGCAGTCATACAACATACACACACACACACACACACACACACACACACACACACACACACACACACACACACACACACACACACACACACACACACACACACACACACACACACACACACACACACACACACACACACACACACATACCTTACAAATATAGATAGAGATATATAACCACTTACACCCACAAAGGCACATGCACATAAGCAAAGAGAACCACATCTTATCTTCTATTGCAAAGTGAAAGAGGTAAATATTGGCCTGCAAGTGACAGTGTATATAGAGTATACAAATTACAGCTCGGTTATATCACAGTCAGAGCATAATCACTATGTGTCCACGGATAGACGAGCAAGGCCGCTTGCTTTTTAAGGATACACAAACTATCTGGTGCACAAACACCCGCACACACACACACACACACACACACACACACACACACACACACACACACACACACACACACACACACACACACACACACACACACACACACACACACACACACACACACAGGACTTTCACTGCTGTGACAAAATGATAACCAGTGTAGCTCTGACGATGTGTCAAAAAATGGTACCTCTACCCCTGGTAGCGAGTTAAGAGTTTCTCTCTGAGCTCGACCTGCACTGAGGAACCTTTTCACCATAGCCTTCACTTCTGTTCCACATGACTGGAGAGGGAGATGTAACCTCCTCCTCCGCTGCCAACCTTCCTCCATGCCTCAACAACCCTCCCCTCCACCACTGTAGAGGAACAGGGAGTCGTGTTGAACAACTGCCATGGCTCTCTCTCTCTCTCTTTCTCTTACACACACACACACACACACACACACACACACACACACACACACACACACACACACACACACACACACACACACACACACACACACACACACACACACACACACACACACACACCTCAGCAGATTAATTCAAATGTTAAGGAATACAAAACTTACCAAACATTACAACGTTTTATGTTTATGTAAAAAAATGACCTTGACATATTTGTCGTCAATGCTGATCAAGAGTGATGTCAATAATATGATCAATAAAATCACATCTTAAAACGGATCTATTCTTGTGGAGTGTGTGGATGATGGCGTGTTAAGCAGCATCACCTGTCCCGAGTCGGACTGAATTTACTCTGGGGCTGGGTGTTCCTGCACACCTCTTGTGCATTGAGTAATCAGTGTGCACGGGTTAAACCTGCCACCACCACACACACTCAGGGAGAGAGAAGGATCCACTGCATGGCAACATGGAGAACCATCATCATGTATCATTATCGCTTTTTTTAGAGCTCTTTTCATTATAGCTTTCAATGCGTGGTGGTGCCCAGTAAAAGTAACCTAGTTGTAGTGGGGCAGCCACCTAGGTGGTGTAGCAATGGACCTTGTGATCATTCTAAATACAAAAAACTCCCTGTCAGCCTAGCTACGCTAGCTCACGTCACAAAGTTGACCAGCCAGTTACAGGGGAGTGGTTTTTATTCTGAAAGTCTCAGGGGGCTCAATCTGACACATTACGACTTTAGAGAACATTAAAGTCCACAGTCTACCAAATCAAAACACAGATATTTTGGATGTCGATCATTGATATATTTTTTCATGTTAATAGGCTGTTTGTAAACAGCTTTATTCGCTTAGAGATTTTTCCAGAATTGACGCAGCAGGAAGTATGAATAGGTTGAATCTACTGGGTCCAATCAGGTCTGACCACTGGGAAAACGATGGTCATAGTGGTTTTATTCAGCCTTCTATATAGTCCCTTACAGTGTTTAGAAATGTATTTTCATTTCATATATTTGAAATCCAATGCACAAAACGAACCACCAATGAACAACATTAACAAAGCAGTTCTGAATGCGTCGGAACAACCAGTGTCGCTCCCATCACTAATTATGCTGCTGCTTTATGTTACAGGCTTATCTTCACGAGTTCAGCCTGCTACCCGGGTCCTGGTGAAAGAGCAGAGACATAATTATTGTTATGACACCTGTGATTATCCTACGGCGATGCCTCTCAGTCTGTGAATAGGGTCTGTACTCTGTAGATATCCTAAATCCTTCTACTTTCTGTGGACCACCATGGGACCTCATTTTCGAACAATTTAAAAGACAGTTTTGCAAGTCAAGAGAGCTTCAGTTTGTTGTAAAACTGTTGAAATTGTGACAGGGAAAATGCTTGATTAGAAAGACTACACACCCAACGGTCGCATAAGTGATGGAATTAATTTCTCTCCTCCCAAACTTCCCAGAGCCACTAACCCTAACATTAACGTGACCGTGTGTTTCGTTATGGGAAGTTCACACGAAGAATAATTCTTCATTGTTGTTTTTTAACGGCCCAGGGGTTGTTGGATAAAACAAGACTGGTCAGGGTTATGAGATTAGCATTGGTCAATTATTTAGGATGACACTACTGATTGCAGTTATCCTGCCTAAATTTCCTCCAGTTACAGATATGGGCTTTTTTTTTTAATCTATACGTGCATCTCCAAATTTACTGTGAACATTTATTATCACTTTGAAGACACACTGGATGTCAACCACTCTAACACAGACCTACATTGATTCAGATGACAGACCAGGGACTTTAATGATTAAAAACCTTATTATCAAAGTTTCCTTACAATCACTAAATAATGATTACGAACAATACGATCACAATGGGATGATCACAATCACATGATGCTGCCAAATCCTATAATACAAGTGCAACCTAATCTAATAAGGTATATTCAGAAACTCAACAATTGCAAATCAGCAACAATTGCAATCGCTACAGTTAATTAAGCAGAAATAGAAGTGAAAAAAAGAAGAAGAAAAAACTGTGTGCAATACTAAACTTCTATAAATATCTCTTCAATATTGCATTTCTCTTCAAGCAGCACCCAATCAGCTACCGCCTGTATTGAGTGGACTAGGCCTGAGGCACAGTGGGGGGGGGGGCCCAATGTGGATCCACACTGTGCGCAGTCTGTATTACCCACTCCCTCTCTGAAAGAAACTTTTGGGATGCAAACCCCACTCTGTTACCATGGCAAACCTCGCCCCCCTTGAACTTTCCTTCACACCTCGGGCAGAGAGAACACAGAACGACAGCGCGCTTATTATAGAATTACAAATCACCATCCTCTGTTCACGAGAGCGATGGATCATACCAATACCAAAGAAGAATGACTTTATAACGTCATTCTTCTGAGTTTCCGTCATGATAAGGCCATATTATGATTTTTTATGATGTGATTTGTGGTGAATCACCCACCACTGTGTTTGGTTCCTTTAAGCCCAATATGAGACTTCAACAGACCCAGTGCTCTGACATCACAGCACAGAGAGAGTGAGAGAGAGAGTGAGAGTGAGAGAGAGAGAGAGAGACAGAGACAGAGACAGAGACAGAGAGAGAGAGAGAGAGAGAGAGAGAGAGAGAGAGAGAGAGAGAGAGAGAGAGACAGAGACAGAGACAGAGAGAGAGAGAGACAGAGACAGAGACAGAGACAGAGAGAGAGAGAGAGAGAGAGAGAGAGAGAGAGAGAGAGAGAGAGAGAGAGAGAGAGACAGGGAGAGAGAGAGAGACAGAGAGAGAGAGAGAGAGACAGGGAGAGAGAGAGAGACAGAGAGAGAGAGAGAGAGAGAGAGAGAGAGAGAGAGAGAGAGAGAGAGAGAGAGAGAGGACTTTGTCAACACTAATCTTAAATCAACAGATTAACACGCACATGACAGCAAAAAATAAGTGAAACAAAGCGTGTCGACTGTCAGTTTGGATTAGTTATTAAATACGGTATTGACAAAAAGTACACATAAATAGCGCCTTAAACGAAACTCATACCCACGGACACAGTTTGCGACATTATACAAGAACTGTTAACACTGTTCAGTGCCACCTGTGCATAGGACTATGGCGCCTGTTGATGATGATGATGTACGCCTCAAATGCGAATGACCACAAACAAAATTATTATTTTGAAGAAAATTGATCATTTAGATAACATAAAGAGACGAGGCTCACCTGTTTCCTTAATGTCCGTTGTCCATTGAGTACATTCCAGAGCCCCGTACTGATGAGATGCACCCCGCTTCTTCTCCATCGCTCTGCTCTGCTTGGAGGTCTGTCTCCTCGTGAACCGGGAAATTTCACAACAGTCCAGACACGCGCTGATGTTGGCGTCGTTCGTGAATGAAGCCCAATGCCAACGCGAGAATTTGCTGTGTAGTGTGTACGACTTTAGTAAAGACAAATTGTAAATACGCAATATCGCCATCTTGTGGTAGGCCAAATAGGAGGTAGGCAGCCTGGCATTTTGGGCATCGAGACAGTGTGGGCCCTGAGATATCGCTCCCAGCGGCAGTTTTTATTCCCGCCATTCCTGGCCGTCCAAATTCAATTAATGAACACATGAACTTAGATCAGGGCCTTATTTTTCCCAGGGGGCCAAATGAGCAACTGAAAATATTTTGGAGGGCCGGGCCAAAATGCAGAACTCAATTATGTAATAATATACATTTTATTTCCATATAAAAAGCAGTAAATGGCACTGTTTTGACCGCTGGTAAGAGTGTATGTTATTATTAGGCAATTAAAAGGTGTGGTTAGCTTTCAAAAATATAATTTATTCAAATATAATTTCCAAACTGATGTGAAACATTTGACTCATTTTCAGTCACATTAATAACAAAGGGCATTTTGAGTTTCATATACTATTGAAACAAGGATTTTCTTAAAACATTGAATGTTTTCAGAACTGTGCAAAAGAAAAGTGTCCCATTTCACTTATTATCTTTCCACATTTTAGTGTTCTTCAGTTCTTTTTTTTTACTGTGCAGAAAAAAATAAAAGGGTCAAGTGTCCCATTTCACTTGTTATATTCCCACATTTTAGTGTTCTTCAGTTCTTTTTTTTTTCATTCAGTGTGAGAAATCCAGTCTCTGTTGAGCTTTAACAAGTCCATCAAAGTCAGGTTGAATGTCTGAGGTGGAGATGCGAAGCACAGCTGACAGATGTTCATCAGTGAGAGAGGATCTGTACCTGGATTTGGTAAACTTCATGACTGAGAATGTCTGTTTACATATGTAGGTGGATCCAAAGAGAACCAACATCTTCTGAGCATGTCTCATGTTTGGAAAGTTATCCTCCTTGAGAGCAGAGTAGAACTCTAGCAGTGATGCTGACTTAAAGTGCTCTTTCAGTAGTGAATCAGACTGCAGGTCAATGAGTTCAAGCTGAACATCAGTGGGTGCACTATCAACACTGCAGGTAAAGGGAGAGGAAACCAGCTGCATTTCATCCACGCCTTGAAAATTCATCATGCAGTACTCCTAACATGGATGAGTACCTGTGCCGGTGATCAGCTGATGGTTTGACTATTTGCAGGGTTTTCATGTGTTCGAGATTGTTGCTGCCTAGTTGCCTTGAAATTAATTGCAACTTTGTCATGAAGGCTTTCACATGGCTATGCATTTCATGAGCAAAAAGGCCCTTGCCCTACTGTTGTGTGTTCAGTTTATTCATCATTGCAGTCACATCAACAGCAAATGTTAAATCTGCCATCCAGTCCTTATCAGACAGCTCTGGAATGGTTTTGCCTTTCATCTCACAAAACTCTTTTATCTCTGATTTCAGTTCCCAAAACCTTTTCAGCACTTTGCCCAGGCTGAGCCATCTGACAGCTGTGTGATACCTGACATCATTATGTTCGCTCTCTTGCTCCTCCAATAGTGAAACAAACTGCCTGTGATTTAATGCTCGCGCTCTGATGAAAATAACTGTTGTAGCAACAACATCAACCACATGGCTAAATTTTAGCACTGACTTGCACAATGCTTGCTGATGAATAATACAATGTATAAACACCAATTTCTGCTCTGCGTTGAGTTCACTCACTTTATCTTGCATTCTTTTCAAAAGCCCAAAATTTTGGCATGAGCCGACATTTTCGCATTTTTCCCGGGTGACAAGGAAGGTCAACAGTTCAGGGGTGACACGGAAGGAAGACAGGTTGTCAATCACACGCATTTGACGTGCACAGTGGACGTGCATGATTGCGTGCACTGTGAGAATAAATGGGCTTCAAAATAAAAGCAATGAGGTTTTAGTCCACCCATAAGATAATTAGAAAATATTTTTTCTTTTTTTCTTTCATTTATTTTTTTTTTTTCATTTTATTTTTTATTATCATGTAATCTTTCGCGGGCCGGTCAGAATCATCCCGCGGGCCGTATTTGGCCCGCGGGCCGTACAATGCAGGTCTGACTTAGATTGATGATATTCAAATTGATTCGTTATAATATGCCGATAACTTTGGCAATACATGTATTTAATAGCTGCATCTCTCTGTTTTTACTTTTTCTATGTCACCTGGTTAGTTAGTTCATAGCTCAACATCTTAGCGATAACTTCTTGCTAAACGTTCATGATTGAAGCAGGGAATGAAGACAAAAAAATTATAGTTTTGATTTCTGTAAGCAACTGACTGTAGTGTCAATCATATATATACTCTATATATTTAATAAGCGGTCTTATATACGATTATCTACATCAATATATAATCATAACAACCTAGGCCTACTATTTTCCATAATACGCTCAATTCTGATGGTATAGCGACATAGATTAGATATGAGAAAAGTATCCAGCGTATAATTTTCACCGGCCTTGATGCTGCTTTTTACTGTTAAAGGACAATTCCGGTATTTTGAACATTGAGCCCCCTTTCTGGTTTGTCTACGATGAAATAGAGTGGTTAACACTGAAATTTGGTCCTGTCTCGGGTATTTGGCTAATTTCCAATCGCCCCTGCCTGGAGTAGGGTCTATCTGTAGCCGGAGCCACTTGGCAAGCCACCACTGCCAAACACGCCCACCGGCCAAACATGCCCGTTGCTCAGCCAAACACGCCCATAGCTTGTGCGCATACGTATCGCTACAGATGTAATATAATCCCACCGCCCAGTCCCGCCCTATTGATTGATTCGTTCAAATTCAGTGGAAATACAAAGTCGTAGTTAAGGCTTACGTCTCCTTCAAAAATATTACTATTCCAACCTTCTTGGTCAAATGTTGTGCGGCGCTGAGTGCTCCGCGGGACCATCGGGACAGTCGCTGCGGGCACTCGGGCGCGGCGCCAGTCCCTCAAGGTCCCTGGAGTGCGCGCCTATTCTTGTTGTTACATTTTTTTGTTGCATACAACAATGCAATGCGGACGTGTTTTTCCGGAGGAGAAGAAGAAGCTGAATAACAGCGAAAACGAATACATTTAATGATGGAGTCTCCGGCTTTTGTTTAGAAATGTCCTTGATCAAGGCAATGTAACATTCAACATCAATAAAACCTCCAGCTTTCCTCGTGAGTGCCCGGTTTGTTTACATGATGTGGGCGCATCTGTCTGCGTCACACAAATACCCGGCGCATTTACATTTACTGACGCAAATGATGTTTAGAAATGTTCAGCGTAGTGTCCGAATTCTTGATTGTTCGTTCCCTATATACTGCACTATATCATGAACACTATATAGGGAATAGTGAGTTAGTGAATAGGGAATGACTTCGAACACAGCTAGAAGAGTGAATGGAGCGCTGTGTATTGTTTTCCCCCATGATGGCCACCATAGCAACAATGGACCAATTATAAGATAGCAACGAGCAATGGGCGTGTTTGGGAGAGCAATGGGTGTGTTTAGCCGGTGGGCGCGCTTGGCAGTGGTGGCTTGCCAAGTGGCTCCGGCTACAGATAGACCTACTTGCCTGCCTAATTCACAATGGCTGGCTATGGGCATTCACAAACCTACCCTAAACGTTTTTTTTCAGAATGTGAAACTCACCGAGTGGTTAGTGGTGTTCGGTGACGTTCCTAATCAATTATCGTAGCGAAATACAGTTTCTGTCGTGTTTTATTTGGCATTTTGTACATCCATTGAAACGGAAATCGGACCGGAACCGGAAGCGGAAAGGGGGGCTGGTTGTAGTCCTTTCGCTTGGTTCTAGCCCTACTACTGTTGAGCAGTGGCGTTTTCTCCCGGAGGCCAAGGGAAGCAGGCAACCCTGATTTTTAGACTGTAGTTGTCATCCAATAATTTTTTTTTTATTAACAGCTGTTGAGATGGAGAACCGAGCGAAAGACTACAACCAGCCTCGTTTCTGTTTCAATGGATTTACAAAATGCCAAATAAAACACGACAGAAACTGTATTTCACTACGATACTTGATTAGGAACATCAACGAACACCACTAACCACTCGGTGAGTTACACATTTCTGAAATCAAATGATCAGGGTTGTTTTAAGGACAGGTTTGTGATACCCATAGCCAGACATTGTGAAGCAGGCAGGGGCGATACGAAATTAGCCAAATACCCTAGATAGGATCAATATTCAAAATTTCGGTGTTAACCACTCCATTTCATCCTAGACACACCAGAAAGGGGGCTCAATCTTAAAAGAAAGCTGAATTGTCCAACCGTTTCTTGCACGTTCGTGACCTCAAACGTGAGACACCAATACAAAACAGAAAGGCACTAATCTACTAGCAATTGGAAAGGAGAATAACGCCTATTTTGAGGTTTCCCATATTTAAAATCCAAAAATATACGCACTGATTTGGGATGAAAAGGGGATATGAGGCTGTTTACATCTCAGACCTCTCCTAGATCCTTTCCGACCAATCAGGGCATCCCTTCCCTATTTACGATTTCAAAGTCTTGCCTGTCAATAACAGGTGTGTGAAACGCAACACTTGAGCGGAGAATTGATAGAAGCGGGAAACAAAATTTTATTACCAATCTTTTTAAAGGGGACAAAGTGAGTTTTGTGTGTAATTATGTTTATATATTAAATATATTGTAATAGAAAAATCTTTTATTTACAATTTTGAACATTGATTGACAATTGATTGACATTGATTGACAATTAATATTTATTATATTCATAATTCAAACATTCTCTCTCTCTCTCTCTCTCTCTCTCTCTCTCTCTCTCTCTCTCTCTCTCTCTCTCTCTCTCTCTCTCTCTCTCCAATTCAACTAAGATAGTGTGCAAAATATTAGGAGAGGCAAATAAATGTCCTCTAACCTGGCAATATTCATGGATGTGAGGATATTTTTAAGATTTGGTTTCCCATTACAAATTAAACCAGTATTTGAAGTATAAGACAGTAGCAGTTTGGCTCGACCAACAAACTATTCAACAGTAAGCGCTATTTCACTCTTTCCATACAAATGAATTATCATACTTTTAACACAACACATTTTTTCATATATTATGAAGCAATCCTTTCTTAAATTAAAACTAGTTGAACTAAGTATTAAGCAGGTATCTCTGTTGTGGATTATCTTTAATGACCTAGAAGTCTTTCACATACTTAAACACAAGTGAAAACTAGAATGTCAGAACTTGAGTTTCCGTTGCAGGTGCTCCACACATGAGGTCTGTGCTTGTATTATGAGCCATGCGACCGACCTGCATCCGTGGTTTGCAGCACACAAAGGCAAACTCTGCAGAGCATGTCTCACCTTCCTGCGAGTCAATGTGTGTTTGTGCGTGTGCAGGAACAGTGTCTGTGCAAAAGTCTCACATTTCACTTGGCTCTTAAAACATACTTGTGTTGTGACGGATGCGTTGTGTTGGGACAAAATGTGTGGTTTTGGGTCTGATGTGTTGTGTTGTGGCAGATGTGTTTTGTTGTGAATAATGTGTTTTGTATTGGAACTGATGTGTTGTCTTGTGTTTTGATTCTACTCCACTGCTCCATCATAAGTTACCAGAGTGCAGTGTGTGTGTGTGTGTGTGTGTGTGTGTGTGTGTGTGTGTGTGTGTGTGTGTGTGTGTGTGTGTGTGTGTGTGTGTGTGTGTGTGTGTGTGTGTGTGTGTGTGTGTGTGTGAGTGTGTGTGTGAGAGCGAGAGATGCATAGCTCATCGTGTAGTGTATAATGCTGGACATCTGCAGGTGTACGATGCAGCACAGGGCTCTTTGCATTTTACTACTATATATATATATATATACACTATATGGGACTCTGGTTTGTGGAGGCACTCACTACAGTGCTGCCCTCCAGATCAGTTCTCTGAACACATTAATAAATAATGTGCTTATATATTAGGGGCTGAAAATATTTCATGTCCACATTTAAAAAGAGAATAGCATTCAATACAGCGCATTAAAGTGTGTAACGTCAGCCTGCATTTCTCTGTATTTCTTCCTTTTACACAAATACACACACACGTTTTATATCCTGGGTCTCTTGAGCAGATGGTAGTGTG
Source organism: Gadus chalcogrammus (assembly GCF_026213295.1). Lineage (NCBI taxonomy): Eukaryota > Metazoa > Chordata > Actinopteri > Gadiformes > Gadidae > Gadus > Gadus chalcogrammus. The sequence continues at coordinate 13,345,110 of NC_079414.1, read as the reverse complement.
TATGGGAGTGTTGCAACTCAAGTCCAACGAGAACATCAGCATTCAGATTGTTGCTCACCCCCCTAAGGTAACAGACCTCAGCACTTAGCAGTAACGCTGCAGGTCTACCCACTGTAGACTCCACCCTTGTTCTGAGGAACGTGATCAACTCACACACGCCGGCCACAAGCCTCATAGTTTTGTGTGCCCCACGGGAAACCCCCGCCCCCGATCCCACCCCATCCCAGAATCCAGCCGACTTCACCCAACCATATTCCTGAGGCGTCGCTACGTCCAGGCACTCAAAGTGCGAGTGACTGTCGCATGATGATGACATCACGAGAGTTTGTAAGTCCAGTGCAATCCAGCGGCCTCTCTCTCAGGGTGACGCGATGCGGGGCATCATCTCTGTTTCCACACACAGCGCAGAACAGATCCATCAGAGGAGAGAGAGAGAGAGAGAGAGAGAGAGAGAGACAGTGTGTTTGTGTGTGTCAGTTGATGATGCCTGAGAAGGTGTTGATGGCCAGGGGAAGTCCTCGGTTCATGTACTGGCTCAGTCCGGCCCCGTCGCCGGTCCCGCCGGGCTTGGTGTGACTCGACTTGTGGAGGCAGTAGCATGGGTCCAGACACGAGGAGATCTCGATGCTACGCACCCGCACACATGAATGAACACACACACACACACACACACACACACACACACACACACACACACACACACACACACACACACACACACACACACACACACACACACACACACACACACACACAAACACACACACACACACAGAATGTAATTGTAAGGAGCAGGAGGTGAATCCAGAGACAGAGATAAACTCAGAACTGGCTACTTTTGGTGGCAGAGCAGACATAGAAACAAACGGAGGAGAAAGCTACGGACCACCAAACGGCACCAAAACACAGCGGCAGAACTAGAGATCCTTAACCCATGATCCTTTTAGTCAATGAGTCCTGTGAAGCTCTTGGAGGCTCTAATGGTTAAGGGTGGGACAAAGAAAAGTGTCTCGGCAGCATGCCTCACCTCTGGACGTCTTTGAAGGCCCTCCGAGTGTCTTTGTCCAGGGTGACTGTGAACGACCGCTTCTCCAGAGAGCGGATCTTGATGTAACTGATCCTGATCTTCTGCTCCTGAGAATCCAAACCAATGAATGGTAACTTCAGTCCAGCCGAAAAAATATACATGTATGAATTTGAAACAAAAATGTAAGAAAACAAACATGCTCACCAGATTGCTTTTATTCTTGGTCTGAGCTTCGTTCAAAGTCAGTGTCAAACAGTTCAGATCTAGAGAGCATAAGGGATTAAAATAATAATCAAATCAACTAGAATATTGGACAGATAGGTGACAGCTTACTCTCTCGACAGGATAGGCCTGATAAGACTGTGTATGTGTATGTCTGTGCATGCGTGCGCGTGCGTGCTAGCGTGCGTGCGTGTGTGTCTGTGTGTGTGTGTGACTTTGACAGACCTTCCGTTTCATTAGAGGGTATGGCGGTGATCTGGGCGCCGAACATCTTGACGGAGAGAGCGGTGTCCACATCACGACCGCTTAATGTCACCTGCAGGGCAGAACACACTGTCATGGTCCCACTCGGACACACATGCAGGCAGACCCTCAGAAATCAATTGTAAACCAAAAAGGTCAAGAGCTGGCAAAAAATGCATTGATCGATCCTAACTCTACTTTCAATGTGTCAGTGAGTCTTTCAGCTCCTTGTTCAACCGTTTACAACTCGTTTGGAGACCTGTTGTTTAGATGTAGTAGCTCAGACTTTAGTGCTAATTCAACTCTGAACTCCACTTTAGGGTGGCTCACATCAACCATTCTGTGGAATGAAACTCTATGGGGGTGTGAGACAGACGTTGTGGTGTGAGCGAGGGTTGGGGAGGGAGGCACGGATCCACTCACCCTTTTGTAGTTCATCGAGACCACCGCTCCGCTGATGTCGCCCAAAGTCTTCCACTGTTGTTTCTCTGTTGACATCACACACACACACACACACACACACACACACACACACACACACACACACACACACACACACACACACACACACACACACACACACACACACACACACACACACACACACACATGCATGGTTACTGACGGATTCAGGTATGCCATTCCTTAAAGGCACATTCTCTTTCAGAGCCTGAAGGAGCCGGACGAGTGTCAACGTCCTTGAATTGCAAACCAGACAGCCTAGATGGAAAGGAGCTATAATGGGGGAAAAAAACCAACACACACACACAAACACACACACACACAAACACAAACACAGACACAGACAGAGACACAGACACACACACACACACACGCACACGCACACGCACACACACACACACACACACACACACACACACACACACACACACACACACACACACACCTTTACATAACCTAAGACGTTACCTTTGACGGCGGGAGAGATGCGTCTGAACTCTGGAAGCTCCATCTCAAGGTGAGACAGGAACACCTGCTCCACAGGCTCCTTGGTCAGGCAGCAGAAGGAGATCTGACCGGTGGAAAGAAAGCAGCACGCATCAGAAATAACACTCTATACCCAACTCCTTAACCTGCAGCTAGAAGCAAGAAGCTCAACCCAAGCTCAAACACAT
>NC_079414.1:13309982-13337482 GCF_026213295.1 Gadus chalcogrammus | reverse complement strand
CATGTGGTCCAGTGGAGTCAGGAGCCCATGGGGCCCCAAGTTGGAGGCTTGGATGTCAGCCTGCAGGAGCATGCCCAGGGGCCCCGAGAAAACCTCAGGGTCCGCGAAAACAAACACCCTGGAGAAGAGGGGAGGAGGATGAGAGGGAAGAGGAGGGGGAGAAGGGGAAGGAGGAGGCGGGACAGAGGAGGAGGAGGTGGGGGAGGAGGAGGGAAAGGAATGAAGAACTCCATCATTAACTCTTCTCTCAAATTCATGAAGTGAAAAAGCCAATCTCTACTTCCTCTATGTATTGGTTTTAAAGGTGGTAAAATTCAAGGAATAACTACAATTCAGCACGCATGCAAAGATCCATGAAGTTTCACTACCCAAGAGCCCTGTACAAGCAACCCCTCACGCGTACGCAAATCTTCTGTCTCTTCGGAGGTTTGCGTCAACTAATCACTGATTGGTCGAGCAGGAAGCGAGCATCTGGACGATTGAGTCTCGCGATTCCGCTTCCAGATCTAATCCTTGTTTCATGGTTATTTGGGTTTGAAAAGTTTAACAACCCCCGCTAACATGATGTACGTATAAGTATCAGCAGCTCTGCGAAGATACGCTGCCTTACGACGTAGATCTTTGCAAATTAGCTGTACATAAAAGCTTTAGACGACTGTGAAACCACCAGCCTGCGCGTGTGGTCAACATGAGAGAGAATGTCATTGACCTCCAATTCCTTCTGCTCCACTCAGGAAGAACACAATCTGCAAACCCCAGTTTGACATGGCATGCCTTGAGCAGAAAAGAGGATGTGACACTGGCGTGTGACAAAGTAGAGACGCGCTCGGTTGCCAATCGCTCGGAACAAGGGCTTTCATTGAGGCAAAGGAATCACTCACCTCTCCTGAAAGGGGTAATGCTGGTTCTTCAAGCTCTGTTCGGCTACAACCCTCCTCTGATACATCAGGCCTGGGGAACAAACCACATCACACAGTGTCCGTTAGCGTGGATCCTCATCCGCTCACCACACCGCCCGCACCGTAATCAGATCCTCGTACAGCAGCAGAATCATATGATGATGGCCATGCAGTTTTAAAAGTCCAATTGAGGATTAAAGAGTGTATCAAAGTAAATTTGTCTTGCTTTAGTGACATAATATGATCGAAAGAAAAAAGTAACCCTTTTTATTTTTTCATCATTTGCATTAGAAAGTATTTCTAGAAAGCTATTCATATGGATGGTATATTGAATATAGATTTTATACATGGAGCAACTGGCCACAGGATTTACTGTGGACAGTTACTGAATGACTGATAATGGTGGGGTGGGTTTAACTACAATAGGAAAGTTACTAGCATTTTAAAGGAGAACATTTTCTTTTTTTAACCTGGACCCTATTACCTCCCTATAAGGGACTAATGTGGACAACAATGAAAAAATGTATGTCCGCATTAGTACGAAGTTGAAAATAAGTTCTTCTTCGATAAAACGTAGTTTATCTTTGAAGATAGCAGTACGGTGTGAGAGATGACATAGTTAACTCATGCGCGAGAGAGAGAGAGAGAGAGAGAGAGAGAGAGAGAGAGAGAGAGAGAGAGAGAGAGAGAGAGAGAGAGAGAGAGAGAGAGGTACCTGGAGTGCAGCACTCAGCCTTCATGAGTCTGCTGTAGCTGAGGCCTGTGGAGCAGTACGGCTGGGGGAAGGTCAGGAGCCTCTTGCAGAAGTTGTAGACGCGCTTGTGGAGCTCAGCAGGCATGTGGGCTGTCTGGAAAACATTGATGCACACACATCAAGCCACCTCATCACTTATTCATACAATAATAAGTCCTGAGACTCTGATATTTGTTAGTGTGAGCGTGAGTATGTGGGGGTTTGTGTGGGTATTTGTGTGTGTGGGGGTTTGTGTGTGTGGGGGTGTGTGTGTGGGGGTGTATGTGGGGGGGTTTCTGTGTGTGGGGGTGTTTGTTGGTGTGTGTGTGTTTGGGGGTTTCTGTGTGTGTGTGTGTGTGTGTGTGGGGGGGGGGGGTTCTGTGGGTATGTGTGTGAGTGCGAGTGGGTGAGTGTGTGAGTGTGTGAGTGCCCGCTGTACTGCACCTGTAACACAGCGTACATGAGTGTGTGCAGCAGAGGAATTATGTTTTTGCGACAGTCCAGCCTCTCGGCCTGTAGGTGATACAGAATATAATTAACGTCAAGAACAACCGACAATAATCAAACAGTTTTCCCCAGTATACAAGAAATTTGTTTGATGCATGTTGTTGTCACCACATATGTTGTTGTCACCACGTGTCACCACATAACCGTGAAACATGCAGGACACAGAAGAGATTAGGGTCATGACAGACGACCACATTGCCCTGAGTGGCTGGATGCGTACCTTCTCCAGCTCTTTGATGACGACACAAACCAGGGACGAGTTGCCGTCCGGGCGGTTCTGAACCTTCTTATTGAGTGTCCATCTGAGCATGCCTTCATACACAGACACAGACACAGACACAGACACAGACACAGACACAGACACAGACACAGACACAGACACAGACACAGACACACACGAACACATATTAATTCAATGACATAACAAAATTTCTCATTTCTAATTGAACATAGAAAATACTTCTGAAGAGGCATAAGGAAATCATCCAACACACACACGCACACACATACACATACACACACAAACCTGTGAGATGACAGTCTCGTTCTCGGGGCAGGATGGCCTGCACACTGCGGTAGAGGTCAGGCTCCGACAGCGCGGGGGTTCTGCCAGCTATGACAACGTCAGATGCTAGCGGTTAAAGAAGGTAATTGGTGGTCCTTTGTAAAGAATAAGGCATGCACTTTGACATGCGTGTGACACTTTTAGATTTGTAATTTTGGTTTATTTTGTAATGAAATGCAACCACAATATTGAATTCAACAGCGTGCGTGTGACTGTGTGTGTGTGTGTGTGTGCGCGTGTGCGTGTGTGTGTGTGTGTGTGTGTGTGTGTGTGTGTGTGTGTGTGTGTGTGTGTGTGTGTGTGTGTGTGTGTGTGTGTGTGTGTGTGTGTGTGTGTGTGTGTGTGTTTGTTTGTGTGTGTGTGTGTGCGTGCATGCACCTGCCGCCTCCATGCCGTGATGATTGCTCTGGCTAACCCAGGGCACGTTGTGGCTCATCTCTCAGGTGCATGCTGGGAAAACAGCTTCACAGCTACATGAAGGAAGAGAAACAAGACAAGGTGTTGAGTGAATCAACCCGGCACAAAGACGGCACACCTGTTAAAAAATGCTATGAAGAACTTAAAATGAAAGGATGTAAATTGAAAGGATAATATTATTATGACAGACACAAAGAAATTGAGATGAAGGTTGCAATCGTTCTTTCCACACCCTGATATACCAGCTAGACCGGCCCGAGCAATCAACTTCATGACCAATTAATTCAAGGGAAAGCAACAAACACACAGGACATTGGAATGGACTGAAATCTTTACAAAACAAAAACAGGACTCACACAGGTTACTTTACATTAACCAAAAAGAATAAATTAGTCTGTATTTCCAAGTAACAATGCTGTTACTGAAACCATTTATTTGCTTTGTGGGTGGGGTTTTATGTGGTGGTCATAGGTTGTGTGTGTTACTGGGGGAGTTTTCCTCAGATTGCATTTACTTGTATTTGCAGAATGCTAGCAGTCATAAAAGTTTTCACTTTCATGCATAGCGTCTTTGTGCAGGTCTGATGTTTCAGTGTTTGTTCTCCTCACACTTCTAGCCTCAAACTCAATGTGATTATCTTGCTACACCTGCAGCACAGAGTGGCAGGGCTTCCACCAGCCTGCTGCTAATGAGCAAGAAGAAAGGAATGTAGTTCTCCATGTACGGGTCACGTTATAGCTCAACCTCTTGGTTAACTTAATTTAATAAGTAGTGAGGCGTGCTAGAAGGGCGGATCAGCGAATAACCCATTGTGGCAGAATGAAGACCTCCCCCACACACTGAACCGGTCAAGCCTGATATGAGAGATCCCAGAAATTATGCATGGGAAAAATCCATGCCAACCATGTGTCCATCGATAGCATTGCTTTGGCTTAGCCATGATGATTACTTGAGATGGATTCACAATGTGCACCGTAGACATTCTGTCTGTACTGTTTGTTCACTGCACTTGTCAGGACTTTTAGCTGATTTCTAGATATGAGATGATACATTACTTGTTTTTTTTCTCCAGTGCCAGTCAAGTATTGTTGAGTCAGCCTGCACTGCTGGCACATTTAATTCTATTTCAGGTTCCAAGGATGAGTGCCCATAAAGAAACGCAGCAACACGCTGTTTCTGGAAAAATACATGATTCAGTTCCTGCCATAAGCTTCAGACGACGTCAAACTCATTCATTGGCAACCGACGTCAATAAGCATCAGACAGTGAACTCAACCCTAAGCAGTGTTACGTCAAAAAGCTTCAGACAGTGAACTCAACCCTAAGCAATGTTACGTCAAAAAGCTTCAGAAAGTGAACTCAACCCTAAGCAATGTTACGTCAAAAAGCTTCAGAAAGTGAACTCAACCCTAAGCAGTGTTACGGCAAAAAGCTTCAGACAGTGAACTCAACCCTAAGCAATGTTACGTCAAAAAGCTTCAGACAGTGAACTCAACCCTAAGCAATGTTACGTCAAAAAGCTTCAGACAGTGAACTCAACCCTAAGCAGTGTTACGTCAATAAGCTTCAGACAGTGAACTCAACCCTAAGCAGTGTTAGGTCAAAAAGCTTCAGACAGTGAACTCAACCCTAAGCAGTGTTAGGTCAAAAGGCTTCAACAAGTCAACTCAACCCTAAGCAGAGTTACTTCAAAAAGCTTCAGACCTTGAACTCAACCCTAAACAGTGTTATGTCTTAAAGCTTCAGCCTGTAAACTCAACCATTTGCAGTGTTACGGTAGAAGCTTCACACAGCTAACTCAAGAACTGTTTCTGCATTCCATTTTGAGAAAATGCTGAGGCCAAAAAAACAAATAAAACATGGAGGACCCTGCAAAGCACACTGCGGACGCGTCTGAAAACAGGAAAGAGTAGGACACAGCAATGACTTGTGGAAGGGAACTAAGCTCAGCACGCGGGGCTGCCTCCGTGTGTGTGTGTGTGTGTGTGTGTGCGTGTGTGTGTTTGTCTGTGTGTGTGCAGGTTGACTGGAATTCCCCAGTTTCAGAATAGTTTGCCGTAGACCTGTCCGGACCGAAGAAAGGGCAAAGAGCAATCTAGCAGAGCTGTTGATTATTATTTGACAAATGAACTCGTTAGGGTTGGTCAAGTCATTAAGGATAAGATGCCAAAAAGGTATAACGTCATGAGACGTCAAATAACCCAACCTTTATGATATCAAAATGCTACAGGCAAAATTGTGGCTTGTCAGTTTGAAAACATTCTCAACTGGTTTGAACACAAATAAAATGTTATTCACAATGTATGCTAAATTTCATTAATCAAGACAGCATTAATTGATTAATAGATCACTAGCTGCGATGCTTCCACTAAAAAGTATCTTATTAACAATTCATTTTACAATCTATCACTTTTCAATGCCAAATAATACTTGTTAAGTTATTACATTTTAATCAGCAGCTGTTGCTTGAAGAAATGCATTGGTTAATAGGCATTAATGCATACTGATGTAGACTTGCAGAGTGCTGATAGTATAAAACTCAAACAACTTTTTTGGGGGAGGAGCTAGCAACACAATATTGCATTGGGTAGTTTTGTACGTTTTGTAACGTTTGATGATGGTATTTTAGATTGGAATGTACAAATGTAGAAGAGATCTTTAACGTTGAGAAAAAAAGGGCAAGTAACAAGACAAAAGTTGCAAGACGGGGGAATTTCTCCCTGAACAAAAGCTCTTCAGTTGTTAAAATGTGGAGTCCATGACGACCCAAGACGCCCCCTCTGATATCTTATTGACTGAAATGATCATGATGGGATACATCCCTGGGGGTCTTCAGAGGTGGTAAGACTGGTTACAAAGAGATACAATGTTATACTCTGCATTAAAGGCACTTCATTACAACAGAAACAAGAAGACCTTTCAAAATGTATTCTCATCTAACTGAAAGGTACACTTTGGCATGTTTGTATACTGAAACTCACACACACTCACACCCCACGCAAACACTCACCCATCTACCGTAACCCACCAACACACACACACAATCAAACTCACCTCAAAACAAACAGATATTTTCTACTTTGGTGTAACTGAAGAGGATATCAATCACATAGTGTTCCTGTAACAACACACCAAACAATATGAGGAAGTCTTCTACAGATCACGCGCACATGGGGGTTGTGTGTGTGTGTGGGTGTGTGTGCATGTGTACACACATCTCTGGAGTTTAGAGAAGAGAGAACGGGTTGTGAAAAAAGTGTGTGTGTACACAAATGTTTGCAGTTCATTGGAGTCACATAGGATCAGTGTAGATTGGAGAAGAAAGAACATTTTGTAAAAAAAGTGTTTGTATGTGTGTGTGCGTGTGTAAGTGTGTGTCTTAAGTTATGTTCTATATACTGATGTTTTTGCACTGCAGACATGAAAACACATCTGAAGAAGACTTCAATTGCCATAGTAAGAGCACACACAAATACATAATTTCAAGCCGTGGATAATTGTATGGTTTTCCCAACGATTATTTGAATAGTTATAATAATACATATTACATTATTTAAAGGGAAATCCACTGTGTATCTTTCCCTGTCTGAATCAGAGTCAGCGAGACCACTGCTGCAGATCCTGTTTTATCAACCGCCCCCAAAAATGAGCACTTTACTTTAAAGTCTGAAGATAATACAAATCTAAAATGCAAACACAAAAACAATTCACTTAAATCCATTAAAAATAAAGTATGACCAAAACTAAACTTCGGAAATATGCAAACCACTGGATTGTAGCAAAGCAAATCGTTGATTATCTGACGAGGAACAATCTCTTCGAACCTTTCCAGTCGGGGTTCAGGAATTTCCACTCAACTGAAACTGCTATTACAAGAGTTGTAAATGACATCCTTCTTGCTTTGGATAAAAATACAAGCTCAATGCTTGTGCTGCTGGACCTGAGCGCTGCCTTCAACATGATCGACCACAGCACTCTTCTTCACCGTCTTGAGCACTATGTTGGTTTCGGGGGTACGGCTCTTGGTTGGCTTGAATCAAACCTCACAGATAGAACCCAATTTGTGCTTCATGAGGGTTCAGAATAAAAGCACTGTAAATTACGCTTTGGCGTACCACAAGGGTCGGTCCTTGGTCCATTACTTTTTGCAATCTACATGCTTCCCCTGGGCGACGTTATCCGCAGCTTCGGAATTAGTTTCCATTGCTACGCGGATGACACCCAGCTCTACATTCCTGTAGAGATTCCGGGGACTCGGCCCAGATTCAAAGGGTTGAGTCCTGTCTGGCTGCTGTGAAGGGCTGGATGTCACAAAACTTCCTACAGCTTAACACTGGGAAGACAGAGCTGATAATTATCGGCTCGAAGCAGGACCGGGAAGAGTTTGAGGATGTCTCTCTGGGGTTGGATGGCCTCGCCATCCCACAGAGTGCGTCCGTCAAAAATCTTGGTGTCCTGTTTGACCCTCAACTATGCTTTGATCAAGATATAAGAAGTATAACTAGAATTGCCTTTTTTCCATCTGAGAAACATTGCAAGAATCAGACCAATGTTATCTGCAGCGGATGCAGAGACACTGATTCATGCATTGGTTTCGTCAAGACTGGACTTTTGCAATGCACTGTTCTTGGGATTACCGAACTCTACCACAAAAAGTCTACAGCTGGTACACAATGCGGCAGCTAGACTGCTGACCAGAACGAGAAAGTTTGATCATATCACACCTATTCTCGCCTCTCTGCACTGGCTACCAATAACTTTCAGATCCGACTTTAAGGTGCTACTGCTAGCCTATAAACCTTGCATGGATTATCTCCATCCTACCTGAAGGACCTGATCATTCCTTATAGTCCTTCTCGTCCCTCCGGTCTTCGGGAGCCGGCCTTCTTTCATTGCCGAAGGTTAAAAGAAATCGGTTGGACAGATAGCGTTTGCCTATCGAGCCCCCTTCCTATGGAATAGGCTGCCATCAGCGATCAGGGAAGCTGACTCTGTCATGGTCTGTCGTGTTTTCGTGTGTTTCCCTCCTGTGTTGATTACTGTTCCCTCCCCTAATGTGTCTCAGCTGTTCCTCGTTGTGTTTGTTACTTAAGCCCTTGTCTTTCCTTGTTCCTTGTGCTATCATTGTGGTTGTTCGTCCTGCGTGTTCCCTGTTCCCTTTTCCCTGTTGTCACCCGAGTTCCCTGGTTCCTTGCCTTAGCCTTTAGGCATAAATAAAGTGCTGTTCTCCCTAAACCGTCTGCGTCTGGGTCCTACCTGCCTGCCTGCACCCTCAACCTAAACAGAATGATAGCACCAACATTGGACCCAGCGGACGATCAATTTAGCCGTGAGTTGGAGGATTTATAATGGTTCATTATGAAAGCAATGGATTTTTGGGAGAACATTCCCAGCAGGAAGGAGCAGGAGGCTATCGTGGGGCGTACACGCAGGGCTGTCCTCTTCAAGGCCCGAGTTGGGAGGACGCCTTGCCCGAGTGGGCAGTTGAGCTGCCTCAGCCCCACAGTCTTTTGGCCTGAGAGCTACGTGCCGGTGGCCACCGGACTTTTGTGACCGGCCTAAACCTCCACGCTCCTACTCTCAGCCTCTGCCTCCGGTTCCCCGCTACCAGCCTCTGCCTCCGGTTCCCCGCTACCAGCCTCTGCCCCCGGTTCCCCGCTACCAGCCTCTGCCCCCGGCCCCCAGCTACCAGCCTCTGCCTCCGGTCCCTAGCTACCAGCCTCTGCCCCCGGTCCCCAGCTACCAGCCTCTGCCCCCCGCTACCAGCCTCTGCCCCCGGTCCCTAGCTACCAGCCTCTGCCCCCGGTCCCCAGCTACCAGCCTCTGCCCCCGGCCCCCCGCTACCAGCCTCTGCCCCCGGTCCCTAGCTAACAGCCTCCTCCCTTGCGGACAATCAGAGTGGGGGTGGTGAGTCTGGGGTACCACCCGGTTCCTCCTGGCACTCCAGCACCCGCACTAACTCCGGTCCCCGAGCCCTGTCCGTTTCCTGAGCCCACTCCTCGCCTTCCAGAGGGGGACCGGCCTCTTCGCCTGCCTGAGGAGGTCCGCCCTGCGCTCCTGCCTGTGGAGGTCCGCCCTCTGCTCCTGCCGGAGGTGGCCCGCCCTCCAGACCATCCAGGGGAGGCACGCCCTCCGCTCCTGCCTGTGGGGGCCCTCCTCCACTCCTTCCCGAGGGGGGTTCCTCTTCAAGGCCTTCCAGAGGGGTCCCGCCTTCCAAACCTTTTGGAAGGGGCACGCCCTCTTCCTCCAGAGGGGACCAGCCCTCTACCTTGCCTTCCTGAGGGGTCCCGCCTTCCAGAGGGGGTCCTCCCTCTACCTCGCCTACCTCCAGAGGGGACCAGCCCTCTACCTGGCCTTCCTACAGAGGGGGTCCGCCCTCTACCTGACCTTCCTCCAGAGGGGAACCGCCCTCTTCCTGGCCTTCCACCAGAGGGGACCCGCCCTCTTCCTGGCCTTCCACCAGAAGGGACCCACCCTCTACCTGGTCTTCCACTAGAGGGGATCCGCCCTCTACCTCTCCTTCCTTTGTACCGATGACGCGCCCGGTACAAATTTCGCCCCCGGTACAAATTTAGTGTGACACCGGCTCAGATCGAGCTCGGAACATGTGGTCGCGCCGCAGTCTTTCCTCTGGCATATCGCTGCAACTGTCATGCCAAATTTGTACCGGCTGCCAAATTTGTACCGGGCGCGTCATCCATACGCAATCCATTCCCAACCTTGCTTGCCTGGCACAGATGATCTCGTCGGTCGTTGCCTGGAACGCAACGACGCGTCGAACGACAGTGGAAAGGTTTCGGACAGCGCAGAACCTTCCGTTCTAGCGATCCGTTTTCTTATTGTGCATTTTCGTCCTTGACCTTCTTTAAATCCTGGCGTTTACCCCCCTGCAAATTTGATTTAAACAAGTAAATACAATACAAATAAAAGTAAAAGTGTTATCTAGCGTCGGTTTTCTGATTATGTTATTTCGTCTTTGGCAACATGAGCGCGACCAACATGACCCGGGCATATGGACCCCGGCTGATTTGCTCACACCCAAATAAAGTCGCCATGGAGACAAATACGCAACCGTAAAAAATTACGGATGTTTCCACCCATGTGGTTGGCTAGCCTGGCTCCGCCCGCCTAAGTACTTCCGCTCAATTTGAATTTCACCAGACTAGTGGTTGGCAGTATTGCGTCAGAAAATAACGTAGGACGCATATGACTTTGGAAATATGAACTCCTTTCAAACCAGTAAGTAAAATCACCTGCCAATTTTGGTTGGATTTCTATCAATTTTTTTAGTTTGGGCAAAAGCCCAAACTTTGTATGGCATTTTTGCCAGAGAATCGAAAACATTACCGCATTTATTTGTTTATAACAAACGGCTTTTGTTTGACGTTTATTGTTATGCTGTCCAAATCAGTCCCATGATGGTCCCACTGTGAATCACAACCCTTGGTCCCCTGACATGATCTGCGATGCTGCTAACGTCAGGACTGTGACAGCGACACGGGGGTAAACAGGGAGGTCACCGGGTTTGGAGACATCCAGTCTTTATGGAACGGGATATGCAGTGCGTCACATTTAATGGTTTTGGCTAAGTGACAGGTGTGGGACAGCTCGAGGACACAGTGATGATGGAGAACGTCTAGACGCCGTATCTTGGCAGCTTATTTTCCTAACCGCCCAATAAATGAGTGTTGGTGTCTACTTGTGGCCGTGCGCTCCTTAAATAAAGCTCATTGTGGGAATGAAGTTGTTAGATGAGTAGCCTAAGACGATAGGTTATTCTTAGTTAAGAAAAGACGGTTCGGGTTTCTGGAATTATATGGCTCATCTTGACTTGCATACGCATATATGCAAATGAGACCAAACGAGGCCTGCACAACATGGTAGAAGATAACGTTATGTTTATTTTTGTAACATTTCATACCCTATATAATATATTTTGATGTGGAAATAATGCTGCAATAAAACTGATAACTAACACTTGTTAGATGAATTCAAACTCAGACAGAGTTTCACCCTAAGGGAGATGCCTAAATAAGTAACAAAAGTTATCAAAACAGTTTTTTTTTGTGTGTATTTTGTTACAAAAGACTCACTGTTCTACTAAAAGGATCATTGTGATAACCCAAAGCGGTCCGATCGGGTGCTCTGAAGTAGCTGACTCCCTAAGTATGTGTCGAAATGTCATCAAGGCCCCTGCAGCAGCAGTTTTAAGTGCGGCCATAAATCTCAAATCGAAGCACTGAAGGAGATAACGGCGATCAGAAAGTCTCCAAGGAAGGTTCAAAGGAGTCCATTGCCGACCGTAATAACACGCGCGCGGAAACGGTCGCTACAAACGCCGTGCATCCCCTGAAACTGTCCAACAGCACCAGGAAGCTCGGCTCTAAAACAAGGAAGTCGGGGGGGTGTACAGAGCTGCTTTTAGACCTAGCCTAGACACAGCAGATACTTGAGTCACATCAGCAAGTGAAACCAAACATTGGCATTCTCTCAGACGGAGACGCCTCTTTGACTCATTGTCTTTGGAAGCTACTTTGCAGTTAACAAAGTCATCACCAATCACCACATGCTGTACAACATCTGCAATGTGAACCTAACGATTTTGAAGTACCTGACGGGTAACGCGGATTAGAATGATGTTGGCGTTGATACACATTCATAAGCTACAAATGAATGGACATACAGTAATCCTCCCTCTACAGCTCATACTGTCTAAGCCACCTCATGTAAACCATGAGCCATGTAGTGAGACAATAAGGTTAGATGTTAACAAATAATAAGTAACTAACGTCAGTAATATACATTTAAAAAAACATTTATTACAATTTGTAGATATCCTCGTGAAATTGTACACGATATCGATCGTTATTGACTCAACATAGCTGTTGACAACTGATGTTTGACTATTAGTAAACAAGGTGTTGCGTTGTACCGTTGTTACCGAGTGCAGGATTTATTTTAGTTAAAACATTTAAAAGCCTATACTGTAGCTCGGGGAATTACTATTATGTTATGAGTCTCTTCAATTCTATATACCGACTTTTCTTTAGGTACGTACCTGGTGTTACGATTTTCATTAAGCCCCAATGTTGTCATTAAAGTCCCAAGACGTGAGGAGAAGTGACTTCCACTTCCAACTGTCATTGACTGACACAAAGCACGCGAGTGCTTTGTGGACACCCAGGCTGGTCTCCGCGGGACCACGCCCACCACTTGTACGTTACAATTATCCAATGGCGCGTCTCAGTTCCTCCATGTGCGGTTAGAGAATAAATTCATATAGTGGCGTCTCGATTTTACTCACTTTATTTATTGTACACAAATTTGACCTATGTATATATAAATATCCATACTGTACATCTTACAAAGTATCAATGTAGAGATCGACTGTTCCTCAAATGAAATTAGAGAAAGCTACTGTAACTCAACAAAACAGTACCATTAGTAAGAGTTGATAAAAGTAGGTGCTTCAGCTGCCGCATAGTTAAACTACTAATTTATTCAATATAGTAGGAACAGCGTACATTATACTTTTCATCCTAGTAAAGTTGAAGAACCTCTCTAGTATAGTATTAAAATATGCCTAAATATCAAGGTTATATTTTTGCATTCAAACAAATACATTTTTAAACTGAGCTATTAAAAAGTACAAAAAATCCATTGAAAATAAATTACAAATAATTTGGTACAACATTTACAGAGTCCTCTATTGGTCTAAATAATTATTGCAGGCCCATTTCTCCTGAAGAAGTGGTCATTTAAAGAAAAGGGGAACTCTTAGGAAGCACATTGAAACACATTGGAAACAACCAAAAAACACACTGTTTACAATATATCTAGAATATATACAATTTTAACAAATTACTTTGACATTTCGTATAAAAGTGTGAATACTCCTAATCCCGATTCATATCTAGGATATCAAAGAGCTTCACCACAAAACACATGGAGAGGTTCATGTCTTTCCATGAATGTGTTGAATCACACTCTTTATATGCTTGCTCTTTGTTGGTCCCAGAGCTTGGAGGCTTTCTCCGAACACTAGGGGACGGAAGTCACCCTGAACGTGGTGCCAGTCCACTGAACTAGAACACAACATGGCACAAGCATAATGGACTTATTGTCTTCGCTTGCGCTTCCCAAACATATATTATATAAACCTTTTAACAAACAAAAGGTTTTTGTGAATGCGTCATCACATCAGCCCCAAAAATCGACACACAATCATTTTTATACAGTCTATGGATAAAGCTCCACCATAGGTCCCACATGTGCATTAATCAGGTAACTCAGTGCATTGACTCATTAACCAGTTTCTCCATTAGCTGCGTGGACACTTGAGCTTGAGTATTTTCCTAATAGGGGGAGGTAAAGTCTGAGCAGCCATGGCGTCCAACGTGGCCGCACTGTCCTCCACGAGGGGAAGTAGGGAAAGTGAAATAGTGTAGCGTCTGTCGGGCCCCCCGTAGTCGAAGCCCCCTCAGTGTATTTGGAGTGGCCCGGGAGTGTCTTCAGGGCATAGCCCCGACGAAGGTGTGTACGGGCAGGCAGAGCAGGGAGCAGAAGGTGGGGTTGAGGGGTCGGATCTGGGGGGACAGCACACGGGCCTGCCTCCAGTCCGTGCAGCTGTCCGGTTTGGAGCACACGGACACTTCGCACCTGGACGGGACAGAGAGGCAACGCTGTGTTCACTGTGATGCCTGCCATTTTGTATACATGTGTGTGAGTGTGTCTGTGCATGTATGTTTGTCGGTAAAGAGGCAGCGCTGGGTTCACTGTGATGTCCGCCATTTTGTATACATGTGTGTGTGTCTATGTGTGTGTGTGTGTGTGTGTGTGTGTGTGTGTGTGTGTGTGTGCGTGCGTGCGTGCGTGCGTGCGTGTGTGTGTGTGTTGTGTGTGTGTGTGTGCCTACCTGACAACACTCTGTAGGACCTTGCGTTCGTCTTGGTCCAGACACACAGCAAAGGTTGTGTTCTCACTTCCGCTCACCTGGACCTTGTCCACCTTCACCTCCCATGTGCTCAGAGACTGGGGACAAACACAGCAGAGCCAACCACACTTGTGTTAACTCGCAGCTGACCTCACATTAATGTTTACTGAGCTATCGGGTTCCGACATGCATGCAAGGATACTCCTTCTGCTGATTTTGCGGAGGACCAATCACATTTCATTTTGAGCTGCTGCTAATTCTTTTTGGTTTTCTACTATTCTTCTATCCAATTTACTTCTGATGCTTTTTATTTTTCTCTGTATCGGTAATCTCTGTTTGTACTGCCTTACCATTTGGTATATCATTACATTGTCAGATTGCCATTCTCCAGGCGGCCTGTGTACATCATTCCTTTGCGTTGTGTTGCAGAACCGTAGCCAGGTCGTTCGTGTGGCCTATATCAAACCAATAAGTAATCTTGCATAAACCTAACTAATAAGTTGTGTTGCCTAAACCTAATGACTTAAAGATTTGCAATTTAACAGCACACTTACCCCACTCTCTTGCATTTGACCCATTCATCCAACAACAGAGAAACCACAACTTCCTTTCTAGATTTATAATGCGTCACATGTCTTCCTAAAGCCTTCTGGACGAAAGCGTTAAGCAGAAAGATATAAAGGCGAAATTCCCCCGCTGCTTTCTGACAAGATTTGACATGTGCCAAACAAAACCAAATCTATAGCGTGGTTTCAGTTTCAGTCACATTCTCAGGCAAACGCTTTTTCGAACTGTTCCTCTTAGACATATATACATACACTTAAAATGCGATATAGCACGGTTTAACATACCTTGTAACGGATATATAAGGCTGCGTGCCATAGAACCCCAATTAGTGAGTGATAGGAGATTTCTCTACAAAACGGCCTATAAAACGCGCAAGTTAAACGTCCCTGTTCAATCTATAATCTGGTGTAGCTTTTGATTGAATGAAGATTAAAAAGATTAAAATGCTTTCCTGCCGCGCCCTTTGTCAGAATAAGCTTGCAAGAAGATTTGTCATGGCAATCAGCCAACTACCGATAAAACTAAGACTAAAAGCCCTTTGTTGTTTTGTATTAATTGTCGGCAAAATAATATAATAAGCATTCTCTTAGGCTTCTATTCAAGCAGGCATTCTTCACTAATATATTGTTGTTTGACTTTCTGTTGACAACTTCAGGCTCACTATTGGAAGTCACTCTGAATAAAGCAGCTTACAACGTAAATATAATGCTTGAATGTGTTACAATGACCACAACAGTATAGGACAAAAGTCCAACAAAACACAAAATACGAACGTATGCAGCTAAAACAAAAAATGTAGCAAGCTCACACATTATACCCAATACTAAATGATATTACTCCAAGAGGAATTTTCAGCATGTATTCAAATCGATTTTGACTAGCTATTTAGTACGATAAACCGTATTTTCTTCAAATAATAAGCAATGGATGATTAATTATAGTTGTATGAATATGAACAGTAAAAGGTAGTGCTACTGGATTTCTCTTGTATTTGTTAAATGCCAGTCAAAAGCCTTCAGGAGTCCATCGCAGACTCTTTCAGCATTGCAGGAAAATGTACCATCTATTGGGGTCGTTGTGTTACTACAACAGAAACGGTCAAAAGGGTCCAAAAGATCTGTGGTCAAACGTAGTTGAGTGCTTATGGGGCTGAAGGTTAACAGTTAATAATGTAGCTCGTCTATCTTAAAATATAAGAGAGTATTGCTTAACACACGAGTTGATGAAAAATCTTTGAAAAGTTTGACTATTTATATAATTGATTCCAATTCCACTTGGAGATCGCACATCCTGTATCGATGATGTCAATGGTCCAACCTTCCACGATCTTTCTGCAGAAACCGACTAGAAAATAGCCCAGCAGGACGGTTAATGTACTGTCTGAGGGCCCCCTGAAAGCACGACAGTCTCTGTTGCAGTGCCTGTGCAACAGGTGAAGTTCTTTCTCTGGTTATGAGATACTGTTCCTCATCCGCCGCGCCACGTCTAAATATAGACATGCACGAGTACGACACGATGTGCGATCTGTATGCAGGCAGCTGCAGTTTGATACTGGCGACATCTTGAAACCCACAAACCACATCCACATACATAGACAGACATGATGTCAAAGAACGTGACTGACATCTTACCTGGTTGTAGCTCTTCTTTGCTTTACAGTTTTGTCTCTTCAGAACTTCAGTCATACTCAGTAGCAGGGACTCCATCTTAGGGTCTGGGGGAGAGCATTACCAGCAGACGGGTTTAGACAGGACTCAACCAACATTATCAGTAGTCTGCTTTAGACAAGACTCACAACCAACCTTATCAGTAGGGTCTGCTTAGACCAGACGCACAACCAACCTTAATCAGTAGGGGTCTGCTTTAGACAAGACCCACTTCCAACATTATCAGTAGTCTGCTTTAAACAGGACTAACATTGTCAGTAGTCTGATTTAGACAGAACTCAACCAACATTACCAGTGGAGTCTGTTATAGACAGGACTAACAACCAACATTACATTGGAGTGCTGGTTATAGACAGGACTCAACCAACATTACCAGTGGAGTCTGTTATAGACAGGACTCAACCAACATTATCAGTAGAGTCTGTTATAGACAGGACTCAACCAACATTATCAGTAGAGTCTGCTTTAGACAGGACTCAACCAACATTACCAGTGGAGTCTGTTATAGACAGGACTCAACCAACATTACCAGTGGAGTCTGTTATAGACAGGACTCAACCAACATTATCAGTAGAGTCTGCTTTAGACAGGACTCAACCAACATTATCAGTAGAGTCTGTTATAGACAGGACTCAACCAACATTATCAGTAGAGTCTGCTTTAGACAGGACTCAACCAACATTATCAGTAGAGTATGTTATAGACAGGACTCAACCAACATTATCAGTAGAGTCTGCTTTAGACAGGACTCAACCAACATTATCAGTAGAGTCTGCTTTAGACAGGACTCACAGCCAACATTATCAGTAGAGTCTGCTTTAGACAGGACTCACAGCCAACATTATCAGTAGAGTCTGCTTTAGACAGGACTCACAGCCAACATTATCAGTAGTCTGCTATATACAGAACTCAACCACATTACCAGTGGAGTCTGCTATAGACAGGACTCTACCAACATTATCAGTAGAGTCTGCTTTAGACAGGACTCAACCAACATTATCAGTAGAGTCTGCTATATACAGAACTCAACCACATTACCAGTGGAGTCTGCTATAGACAGTACTTACAAGAAACATTATTAGGAAAGAATGGTTTTACAACACTGGTTATTTTTTGTCATCACATGATCATGTATATGCAGATCGATAATAATAATAATAATAAAAGGAATAAGAATATTCATATTTATAGTGAGTGATACAAATTAATAACTGCCATGAAATCATTCATTAATTATGAAGTGCCATATATCAAAAATAATTTAAATAATATTGACGGGAAAGCTTCTGTTTACCCTTGTTCCTGTTCAACAGTTGCTCAGTTGCCATTGGTAACTACATACCTAGATCCTCATGGTTTTTGCAGGCTTTGGTCAGGTTCAATGACGTGCACACTTTGGTCTCTCCTTTCCAATGACTCCGCCCACTAACTACCACCTGAGAGTCAACATAAAGATCACAAGGTCAGTTATACCCTTGTAACTTATTTATTAGGACATATTTGCAGGTTTTTTAAATGTTTGAAACCCACAAAAAAAGACAAATGTTTAATCTCTTTATGTCTCACGTTCAACGTAACAAACACGCTGAAAACAGGGTTAAAACATTACATTCTACAGTGAACAGTAGGGAGCAGCATGAAGGCCAGTGAAAATGTTACACTAGTAACATCTATTTAATATCTGTGACTAATTCGGTTTGTTCCTTGAAGTTGGTTCAAGGAACAAAATGGGCTTTGCATGTTGCTCCTGTCTATATGGAAAAAAAGATACATCCCCTTTAACTGTTTTTACTGCAGTTTCTCATCCACGCAAAAGAACGCACATGCATGTGACACTGCAGTGTTTAAAACTCTTGCCTTCGCCCTTGAGCAGAGCCTTTTTTTAATGACCTTAGATCTCAGGCAGCGGTAGACAAGTGGCCGTCTTACCTTGTTGTAAAGCACCTCCAGCTTGAGAGGAACTGCTTCTCGGTCTCCATCGATGCCAAACCTTTTTTTTGCAGAACCTTCCAGATGAACACATGTGACACTAATTAAAGCCATTGCATGTTAAATGGAATTTTTCCTTAACAAAACCAAATATAACAACAAAATAAGTCCTAGTGTCAACAAGAACATGAACAAAATAAACTGCACACATAGAAAAAAAGTCCACATTAGGACTTTTACTGAGATTTCTAAACTAAAGAAACTCAAGTACTAAATACACTGCCTTGGGTTCCATCATAAAACCTTACTGAGACTTTTAAGTTATATTTGGCCGCTGTGTGTGTGTGATTGCTGTGTGTATAAATCTGTATGCATGTGTGCATATATACATGTGGGGTGGTTAGGGGTTTTCACAATCAGTGTATTTTTATGTTTGTGTGTGTGTGTTTCTGACCTACCCATGGCCTTGACAGCTCGGGTACCCGCAGTGTGTCCCAGCTCCAGTGAGTGGATGAAGACCTCTGTCCTCCTTTCACCGCCTGCTAATGTTAGCTTTAACACCAGAGACACAAGCTCATGTTAGCTTTAACACCAGAGACACAAGCTAATGTTAGCAGCAACATTAGAGACACCAGCTAACATTAGCCACAACACCAGAGACACAAGCTTATGCTAGCTTCAACACACTATAACATATATACACATGTATACACACACACACACACACACACACACACACACACACACACACACACACACACACACACACACACACACACACACACACACACACACACACACACACACACACACACACACACACACATACATATATATATATATATAACATACACAGTTTGTGCATCCAAACATATACCATGTTTACAGTGTGAGCGTGAGTGTGTGTATGCGTGTGTACGTGTGTGCGTGTCTAACCTCGGCCTGATAGAGCTGGATGAGAGTGGGCCGTGTAGCCTGGCGACAGTAATACAGAACCAGGTCAGCCAGGATGGGGAGCCGGCACTCATACGAACCGTCATGCAACTGAGACTCCTTCTTGGAGGTTTTCTGCAAGGGACAACACAACACGAGTCACCCTTTTATTCACGTTTCTTGGTCTCACACCAGAACAATGGAGCTCCATGATTGCGGGTGGAAAGAGTCTCCTACGGTCTCCTAGTTCTGACAGACGGAACCACAGACACACTAAGTGACACGAAGCGAATAATATCTAGTTCCTTTATCGGCATAAGTGTGAGTGTTTAACCCCTATAACCTGGAAGAGCACATCAGATAAAGCTAAGTATACACTCCGCACTTCCTGATTTCATAGGATTGTGTTATCTTTCTGAGGTTGGAAATACTCGCGTATTTTGGGTCATGGTTAATTAGAAATGGGCCCAATTCATAAAACTCTGAACGTGGCCTCAAGCATGAACTCAAGCCCCTTGCTGTGAGCTGGAGAGGGGGGGACTAGAAGTACCTGGCAGACCAAGTTGGCGGGCAGGTGCAGCAGGCTGAGTGTGTTTCTCTCGTACCAGGGGTCCAGCAAGCCCAAGAGGTGGGCGATATCATTCGTACTGTCCTCTGACCACGATGCTTGAGGGTCCTACAACAGGAACAAAAAGTCATTCACACACCCGATTAGTTTATGTGGAACAACAAAGTTCCCCTTACACTTTAACAATATGGTGACAAACCTTTGCAGATGAAGACAAAGGCAGTCATTCAGCAGTGAGCTACGACAAATGAGCGAAAATAATTCATATATCTTCTCTAAAGGGCTTGTACATGTTGACGTCACATCGCAAGGACTTATACATTTATAATTAATTGTTAAATGATTTGTCATTACGTCAAAACAAAGTCTTGAGCAGTCCAAGATGAGTACATTATCCTGGGCTATGTTTTACATTAGTGCTACATACTCTCTTGGGCACTCACAAAAAATCCCACAACGCCTTCCGATGTACAAGCCCTACAACGAATGCCTTTAGCTTTTATCCCACTTACAGCAGATGTCACCGCTCCATGGGGGGGGCAGCCCGCCTGGACCCAGGGACACGGGGCCCTCAGGGACTCCTGCGGGGCCCCCGAGTCCCTCCTCACGGGGACAAAGTAGAACTGCAGCCTGAAGAGCCTGCTGAGGTGCGGACAGGCGCCCTCCCTCCGCTGCAGGCGGCTGTAGGCCCGGGCCACCTTGCCCGCGGCGTGGTCGGCCCCGAACACCACCACCCGCAGCGTAGTGCTCTTGGCCTCCTCGTCGCTGCTCAGGATGGGCCTCCGGCGGAAGCAGACGTGCCGGAGGGCCGGAGCCTGGGGCTGTGGCCGAGCCTCTGAGCTGCGCCGATCCACCTGCTGGGGGAGGGAGGAGGACCGCTGGGTGCGCGTCCCCAGCAGGTTCTTGGACTCCGGGTTGCCCAGGCTACTGGCCCTGTCGAGGCGGCGGGGGCGCTTGGGCCGCACCAGGATCCGGAGCAGGTAGTGGCTGAGGGGGGACTTGCCCGGCTTGGGCGAGGACTTTTCGGAGACGGGCGACGAGGAGGGCGACGAGGAGGGCGACGAGGAGGGCGGGGAGTCGTCGGCGTCCTCCACGCCGCTGTCGGTGCTGGAGGTCACAGAGGAGAGCGAGGGAGCGTAGGACCCCGAGGCGGCCGACACCGTGGAGTAGGTGGAGGAGGTGGAGAGGGAGGAGCCGGTGGAGATGGTGGAGGCGCGGTAACCGGCGCTGCGTTTGTGGGGGTAGATGGGCGCTTCTACTTCAAATTCCTCGTCGTCCCCAGACACACACTCCTCCTCCTCCTCCTCCTCCTCCTCCTCCTCCTCCTCCTCCGTCTGGCCGTCCATGGTGTGGAGGTCTTCCAGGTCGTGCTCGTTCTCGACCAGCACATTCAGCACATCTGGACAAAGAATGAGGAGAAGGTTTGGTGAACGCTCCAAAGGCAGCGAGTGACTAGCGGCTCCAGAGTCGGAGCCATGACCTGACAGACGTACGCTATTGACTCTGCGAAAAAGCTGAAGTTGCACCGATTATTTCAGGATATTTTTGGGATCGTTGATAAAATCAAAGTCCTACCAAAGTTGTCCTTCTCCCAGGGGAACATGAAACACTTGGGCGTCGGAAGTTGGATCGTCTGTAGTGCGCCTGAAAGAGGGAGTACACAAGAATAAGCCAATCAGAAGTAGTGTTGAAAGAAAGACACTATTTTCTTATTAAGAGTCACCAATCTCGACCAACGGATGACATAGTAGGTTGGCATGCAATGGTACATTTATATCATGTTGCTGATCGTCATTATATCGCCTCAATCAGTACAAGACGAGCCGAGCCCTCCTACCATTAGACGGTCTCCCACTGGAGGCTGGGACCTCCAGCTTCTCCCAGAGGCTCTCCAGGCTCAGGATGATGTGATCACAGCCTTCCTGTGGGTCGGCCATGATGGCGGCGGTCTCCATGACATCAGTTACCAGGGAGAAAATGTCGCCAAGCTCCTGTACACTTTTGGCCTGAGAAGGAGGTTTTTCAACATTTTGTATTATTATAGATAAAAATATATGTATACAGAAATATATATCGATTTATTTGTATCATGAATTCGTTACAATTCATGGACCCACACTAGGCCATCTGTACCGTGCCCAAGTCCGTTTCACACCTGTACCGTGCTCAAGTCTAAATCGTTTGGCTAGTGTGAGCACGCCAACCGTACTCAAGTAGGCTACAGTTCAATTCCGTGGCTGAGCACACTTCGGAGAGGTGTGCTCAGGCCACGGTACAGATGCGAATGAGCCGACACGCAACCATGCACGGTTACATAACCTGTGCTGGATGACGTATAGTCCATGCGACCCTTCTTTGCAATTAAACAATAAACATGTTCGGCAAGCGGTTCACGAGTGGGTTCACGTTGGTGTTATATAAGTTGAGTTTTTGATCAAAAATTCCCCGTTCGTCATGGCGCACTGGTTCACTGGAGAAGGCAGGGCTGAGCCCGGAGACTAGACCTCTTTAGAATATTCTGCATACTACTCCCGAATTTCTTTAATTGTATGAATGACGACTCTGAGTGTAGTCTACAAACGGGATTAACTATTTAAGTGCAAAAACGCCAACATATGTGTGAGTGCGCCCTAATAACTTTCATTTAGCAATTCAGCCTATAATGTAATTTTCTTAAAACGTCTCAGCGGGGAAAATCATTGCATTTCACCTGAGAGTTTAAACACAACCAACAGAGGGAGCAGTTTTGCTCTCCCCATTATCGCCCAGAAGAAAATAAAGAACAGTTCGAATTCAAACTCAGCATCGATGTAATTTTCCTGCGGCTGCTTTGAAGCTGCGGCGTGACGTGCGAGAGCCCTCCCCACCTGCAGGGCTTTGTGGAGGCTGGCTAGAGGGTATTTGGCGCCCAGGGCCGACTGGTAGGCGTGCTTGATGAGGGTGATGAAGCTGTCCCTGGGGGAGTGCTGCATGCCACTGAGCTGCCGGCCCACAGACAGGAACTCTGGAGGCACCTCACCAGGGGTCATGAGCAGCACCGTCCTGCAGAGGGAGACACAGGTCACAAGGGCTCGTTTTCCTAGAGCTGCGTGTGTGTGTGTGTGTGTGTGTGTGTGTGGGGTGTGTGTGTGTGTGTGTGTGTGTGTGTGTGTGTTGTATGTTATATTGAACAGTGTGTGTGTGTGTGTGTGTGTGTGTGTGTGTGTGTGTGTGTGTGTGTGTGTGTGTGTGTGTGTTTGAGGGGGAGTGCTTTTTGCCTGTGTTTTTTTGTCAGAGCGCTATAACATCAGCTGCTACTGAAAGGTCAGTTTACGATTACACTATCCAAATAAAGCTGAGTAGCATTAGCTTTAAAGAGATGTGTTGACGATGTCATCTCCATGCATATATGTGAAAACACACACACACACACACACACACACACACACACACACACACACACACACACACACACACACACACACACACACACA
This sequence comes from Gadus chalcogrammus, assembly GCF_026213295.1. NCBI lineage: Eukaryota > Metazoa > Chordata > Actinopteri > Gadiformes > Gadidae > Gadus > Gadus chalcogrammus. Next base: position 13,314,291 of record NC_079414.1, on the reverse strand, counting down.
CACACACACACACACACACACACACACACTCCTAGATTACCAGGAACTATTTAGGGCCTGCTATGCGTTGAAATACCAAGAAGCACTGCCGAGGAAGAGGTTTTTAAGGGTGCATGCAACAATTATGTGTTGCATGCAGCACTTAAATATAGCGTTGCAAACTATATGATTTGTAAGTCTGAGATGGAAGAAAATAACCCTGGCCTGACCTATATATGGGCACATCATGCACAATGCATCATGAACACACCACAAGAACCCCAGAATATCAACAATCCTTCAGATATGAACTAGTTAAGTCTCATACAAAGTCAGTGAGTCATGTTTTATTTGGAAGGGAACTTTACTGAGAGTGCTCAAAGTTCAAACCACATGAGATATCAGATGTCTGACCTTTGACGGACTCCGAGTATGAATTTATTCTAAATGTCAATAAACAGGCAAAAGAAGGGCGGGGAATGTGTCATCACAAAACCCTGTGTTGTTACAATAATCCGTAAATCACAATGAATTATCGCGGTCAGAATACCGGGCAAAATAATCACAATTATATTCACTGTCATCATGGTGCAGCCCTATAGCGACCAGTCCCCTGACAACCTGTGATCACAACCACGAAGTTGCGCGGTCAATCCTTTACGTTTTGTGCACCTTGGGCGGCTTATGGTGAACCCCGTTCAAGACTCTCCTTTGCAAACATCATTAGTAATCTCACAAATCAGACATTAGATTATCACAGCCAAAGTCTGAAGGTGGTGGTTTCAACCTACACAGTCTTGGAGTGGAAGCCAGGGGTGTTGAGTCCTTGTTCCTCTCTCACCAGTCTGTTGAACGATATCCCTAGGAACAGAAGACAACAATTTTAGGTTTAAATGTATTTGATACCCAAGAGGACTTGATTTCAATACCTCTTGTCAACAAAAGGTTTGGAAGATTCAAGTTAGCTAGCTATCTTATAATGAAACAATATGAAAGTAATCTGCATTGTCCTTTGAATTTCCATAGAGTGAAATAAATTCCCAAGTCAATGAATAAATTAAATCTCATACAATGATCAAGAGGTTGGAATGGGGTTGTACAATCTTTGGATAGATTTTTTTTTGTCATGACTATCCAACACAAATTACCAAGAGAATTTTGTATTTGGAACATAAAATAACTTTCGTCCGGACTAGGCTGCCAACATAAACATGTGTTAGAACATGTGTAGAACACAAACTTATTTTTAAAGTTGCAAATTCATCATTTTTTAAGCTTGATTTATGTTCACTGCCATTGATGCTTCCTAATTTTTATACATAACTAACGTGTATCGGTAAATGTCACTTCTGTAATTTTATTTTGTCACTCCCCATTCTAGGAAATATGACAATGGAAACTGACCTTGACTTCTCTTTTCTGCATTGTGACAACCACATGGGGACAAGTTTGCCAGATAATGGTTCTTCTTCCTATTGCTACTTTTGGTACAATACTAGCATCCATCTGCATGGAGGCATCTATGTTTGATCTCTGAATGCACTGACAACCCTGGCCAGCAGGGTGGGACGATATCCCACACAAATTCTTCAGATCTGACCTCAGAAGGACACGCATTAAAGCAGGGTTGTAGATCTGACACATATCTCAGCAGTCACATGGGCCACAACGTGAACTGTTGAGGCCGAAAACCCTTTGGATCCAACTGCGAAACATTTGGTGAGCATTGAGGCCAATGATTTGAACGGAGCTGCAATCAGCCGGCCGGACAAAGAGACCCAGAGAGCGAACAAGGACGAACAGACAGACAAGCAGGACAGACAGACAGACAGACAGACAGACAGACAGACAGACAGACAGACAGACAGACAGACACGCAGACAGAGAGGTCTGGACGGAGCGGTGTGAGTACCTGGTGCCCTGAGCTCTTGCTGCAGGGTGGACAGCAGGTCCCGACACACGCTGCAGTAGGGCTCCGGCCAGGTGAGGAACCGGCGGAACACCTGCATGGCCTCCTCCAGCAGCTCAGCGTCTGGGGGACAGAAGGGCGTCTGCACCCACAACAAGACACGCAGCGTCACGCAGCGTCACGCAGCGTCACGCAGCGTCACGCAGCGTCACGCAGCGTCACGCAGCGTCACGCAGCGTCACGCAGCCCGCTCACTGTGGGCTCGCGGTCGGAGCGGACGCAGAGGGGGCCGGGGGGTCATTTAAAGGAAAACCTCAAATGCTAAAACAACTTGTTTCTTGCGAAATGGGATTTAGCGGGTTACATGGTAGTGCCATGGATCGTTCCTAGTTCAAATCCTAATTAAAATGTGCACGTTTAGAAAACGTAAGATGTACATGTGGGCTCTGAGGGTTGTACGCATATGAAGGTTAATATTGAAGATCGGTCATTTCCCCTATTACCTGAAGCAGGGTGGAGGAGAACATGATCGCTAGGGGAGCCACCAGCTCATACTGACAGTGCTCCTGGACCTTCACACATCCCCGCACACACACACAGCAGAGAAGAGAGACAAACACATAGAGACATGTTTACTATGGTGGTCGTTGAGCAAATCAACAGGGATGTTAACAGTGATGCAACACGCTTCGTCCCTGTGGTGGCTTTGGTTCAGATTTCATCCCACTTCTATCCCCCTGATATCATATCACATCACAGAATTGTACGGCCTAAAATAAACTCCGGCCACCACCCAAAGACAGATCGACTTGGTAAAAAAAAAGGTTAGATTGAAACAATTGCTTGGCTGGGAAGATCTTTCTACCCTGGCAAGTTTAAAGACACAATTCAAAAATAACATTTTGGACCCAGTTCTGTGCGTGGCCTTTGACTTTTGACCTCCCACCTCTCTGGTCTTCCTGATGATCTGCTGCAGGAGGATGAGGAAGTTTTCGGGGTCTCTCTTCACCAGCTCCTCCAAGCTCCAGCGGTTCATCGAGCACGTCGCCGCTACACACACACACACACACACACACACACACACACACACACACACACACACACACACACACACACACACACACACACACACACAAACAAACAAAAAACATACACACAAACACACAAAAACATAATTTAGATAAAGGATGAAAGTTTCACTAAAACGCAAGGATAAAACATAAAAATCGTACACATTATATATTCACTTATTCAGCATAACAAACATCTTCTTCAGATGTGTTATTCACTGTAAAGTTATCTGTTTCTATTGAGGTGTGCGCAACAGTAATGCTAAAGGAAGCAGTGTTGTGTGGTTCTACAGAAGGAAATGATGGTATCTCTGTAATTTGGTTATAGTGGAGTATAGGGCTAAGGAAATACTGAGCGGGAAAAGAGAACCGAGCAGTTTTAAGGTTGGCAGAAGAATGAGCAGCTAGTTTCAAATTCTCAGATAGTACTATTTTCTCGACAGAAAACGGAAACCTCAAGCCACCTGATTCAAAAAGAAAGTCACCTTGCTAACAAGTAATGCGGTGAAGGTACGGGAGTGCAATGATCTACAATAAGGTGCATTTATTACTCTCTGTTAAGAATCCAAATGCAATGTGTAGAAACTTTCAGTGAGAGCTAGCAGCTAATATATCTTAGTGTGGAAAAGAATGCTGCACATTTACTTGAGCCTACACCCCCAATGCTGCTCAACAACATGTTTCTTATGACTGAACACCTGACAGAAAATACACCAACAGGTGTTGGTATAGGTATGAATCAATCCATACGCTGGTTGGGGAACCAAAAGCAGTAATTGCTCATAACGTTTTTGTTTTGCACGGCCCTCTCTCCATTCAGGTGTATCCGCGAGTGCTCGACGTTTTGGTAACTGAGGCGGTGGTTTTGTACTCTCGCCCTATCTCTCTCTCTGTGGTTCCACCATGAGTGGCAGCCCCTTAGCTCTCGAGGTCATAATTAGTCACAAACTGAGGTCTGCGCCACAACCTCCTGCTTACACCACACACCTCTCAGCGATAAACACGCGTGTGGCAGTTTGCCTGGCGTGCTGTTGTTTTATGTTTCAAGTGATAATCGTATCCTTGAAAACAATGTGTGTTGTGTCTACGTTTGATTGAAATAATAATGATACAAATTTGAATTATGATTTATATGAATACTATATATATATATATGTAATTATATATTATTTTTGTTACCTGTTCATTGGTGCTTGTTGTCAAGGGTTGCAGCGGATTCTAACTAAAATCACTGTTATGTCATTCTAATATCTTTTTTCTAACAGTTTTGGTTAAGATATTGTGCTTGAAATGCATTCCGGGTATTACAATTACAATTAGGGCATTTAGCAGACGCTTTTATCCAAAGGGA
>NC_079414.1:13237482-13302482 GCF_026213295.1 Gadus chalcogrammus | reverse complement strand
GCAGCCCACGAGAATAACAGTCCTGATACCTCTCTCCCTCTGTTTTCACAGCTATGGACGTGATAATAACGCCAGCCAACACTTCTTCAGAAAGGTGGTAAGACGCTGGTTGAGGCGTAGTTGAGGTCGGCGTAAGTGCTGTTAGCGATGAGAAGGATCGACAGCTCGAGCCTTGTGGCCCTTTTCGCGGAAGAGTCATTGTGGGACAAACCCTGGCGTCGATTCTTTTATGTAGCAGGTGGCGGCTAGTAGACAGATGTTATGTTATGTTATGTTACTATAGTCCACAGGCCGGGCCCAGGGTGGTCCCAGGGCCCTTCATCAGGGCTATGAGCGACAGCTGGGTTTGTCCCACCATGAATCACCTAAGGCTCTTTTTAAAACCTTTAAAGTTCTAGCATGTCACACAATTGATACTCAAATGTAGGTATTTGAGTATAGAAAGTATAGAATAAGTGCTGAATTTATTTATAACCTAAATTGTTTAACCTATGAAAACGTAAATTAATAACCTCATATGCACCTTTTGTTTGGGGTTGTTTGGTTTTACAATGTTAATGGACTGCATTGTGAACCAGGTGTGCCATGAATGTGTGTGTGTGTGTGTGTGTGTGTGTGTGTGTGTGTGTGTGTGTGTGTGTGTGTGTGTGTGTGTGTGTGTGTGTGTGTGTGTGTGTGTGTGTGTGTGTGTGTGTGTGTTTCTGCATCTGGTGAAGGGGTGCATGCATACAGGTGGAAGTGTTTCAGCTCCTACTGGCTGTGGTAGAGATGAAATGTAGGATTATATGATGGCAGTAAACAGGAAACAGTTTCGAGGATCACATGTTGAGGGTGTGACTGGGTGTGTGTGTGTGTGTGTGTGTGTGTGTGTGTGTGTGTGTGTGTGTGTGTGTGTGTGTTTGTGTGTGGTTGAGTGAGTGTAAAAATATCAGTTTCCTTCTTCTTAAAGACAGAAAAAAAGTAATAGCTGATTATTTAAAGTGATGGCCCCATTTAAATTTCAATGGTTAATTCAATGCAACCTTTGTGATCAGATGCCCCTACTCCTGGCACTGGAATGCAAACTCTCTTGCCAGATATGCGATCTTATCTCTTGTTTCCTCTCATTATTTAAAATACTTCCCTGCGAAATGCTGTTGACTACAAACACTTTTTTGCTTAAATTGTCATGTACTTTTATTGTCTGCAAGCAGCAAGGTAAATTTGCTGCTTGCGGTCGATACAAATATCTATTAACATAGCAGATGAACACCACACGTTTTCTTTGGGGCTGGAACAAATATAGCAACATTATATTCCATTGTGGTTTATATTAAAAATAAAAAAAATTATCATGTGTTAACTGAGAGGCATGCTGTTCAGGGCATGGTTTATTTTATTAACAGCCAGTTTAATTAGCGAGGACTGTTTAATTGTGCACACTTCTGGCCCCTAAGGGCCTTTGCTGATTGGCTCGTTGGCACGACATCGAAGAGCTGTCAGTCGCACCTACTTCTTCGGGACAGGTTGGACTTGACTGCATATATATAGCGCTTTCTGTAACCAGAGGCCGCCCTAAGCGCTTTACAATATTGCCTGATATTGACCCATGCATGCACAAATTCACAGCTGCGTCAGCCATGTAAGGCGACAGCCAGCTCGTTGGGAGAAGTTAAGGTTAGTTGTCTTGCTCCTCGACACCTCGACACTCTGGGAGGAGCTGGGGATCGAACTAGCAACCTTGCGGTTACCAGCCAACCAGCTCTACCTCCTGAGCTACATGCCGTTTTATAGTGAAATCTATTTTAAACCTTCTGTTACTTATGAAATAAAAAGGAAGAGTTTATGCTATTGTATTCCAGCAACATTTTGTCACTCGCATACATACAAATAAAAGCAAAACACGTGTAGCAAAAAAGATACAAAGTGGAGCTTCAATATTACGAAGAAAAAGGCTGAATGTAATACTTCTCTTTTCTCCCTCTACACCCACCCACCCACACCCACACCCACACCCACACACACACACACACACACACACACAGACACACACACACACGGGTCAATGAACACCTGATGAATGTGTAACAATATAAATCTTTGAAATTAGTGATACAGCCAGTTGTGTAATAGGATGTTCTTTAACGCATTTGGTGACACTTCATGGAAGTTGAGTTGTGACTAATACCTTGCTTCCTCGAAATGGCAAGATTATGCCATTTTCCATTGTACGTATCAATGTTTCATGCTCACAGAACTAAGGAAAATGGAAATGTACCATCAACCTTAAGCGTCCATTTACTCTAAATAATAATGTTTTTTGTGATTGTGGCACAACGTGTGTACAAGTAATAACAATCTTCCCACCATATAAAACATTTATCAATGCCGTGAACTCTGGATTTACTTGGAAATGTATCCTCTTCATCGTAGAACAACCACAGTCACTCCTTGCGGTTTTTTATCTATTGCGTCATTAACATTTACAACGACATCATCCTCCATTTGCAATCTGGTTATTTCCTATACTCTTGTATTGTAAGTGAATTACGGTAAGTATAGATAGAGGGGACTGAGGGACAGGTAGTGGTTGGAGCAGGTTTAAGGATGCACACAGGTAGGCGTGGGCACGGGCACAGGTAGGAATTGCCCGGCCAAAGCCCACAAACACCGTAATCAATGTATCCATCATCATCATCATCATCATCATCATCATCATCATCATCATCATCATCATCATCACGTTTTCATTTCCGCTAATAGCATCTTATAACAGAACATCTTATTTATGTCTATAAAACGACCAAATACGCATTTTACAGACAGTGTTGATGCACACTAAAAGCAGAAGTTGGCACATCCGTGCTGAGGGGGCTGAAATCGTTCTGACAGCTCCCCCAGCACAGTTTACCATCCATGTGTCCCCCTGCCCACCATCCACTCAGACAGCGCAATAACCCCCCTGTCAACACTTGTGGCACAGTCCATTGTTTCAACAGTTAGAATGAGTTACGGATGGGACACTGGACATGTCGGTTGTTTCACTATATTGTCAACTCCTTGCTACTATGGAGGCGATGCCCCAGAACTGTGAACCTGTCACTCACAATGCACTCATTGAACCAATCAATAATCTGTCAGTCAGTCAGAGCAGAGGCAGCTGATCCTCCATTTACACACACACACACACACACACACACACACACACACACACACACACACACACACACACACACACACACACACACACACACAAACAGACACAGACACACACAGACATACAGAAACCAGACTAATGTGTTTGTTCCGCTTACCTGCAGTCTATTGGTTGGTTCCCATGCACTCTGAGCTCTAGTCAGACAGATTTTTGGATCCCAAGGCAGTGACGGCTCCAGCTGACTGCCGCTGCGTCTTAGTTCCTCGCCGTGTGTGAGCGAGTGCAGTGACACCACATCCTGGGCCTGGCCTATAGCGCTACGGAACAGGGACAGCCTCACTGGGGCTCATTTACATGTGATGCCTTCAGTGCCTTCCACACACACACACACACACACACACACACACACACAGACACGCATAAACACACACACACACACACACACACACACACACACACACACACACACACACACACACACACACACACACACGCGCCTGTATACTATAGCTCGCATACAAAGGGCAAACAGGAAGTGAGTGAAATAGGTGCATGTGTGCACAATAAGGAAGGCTGTGGGCGTGAGTTTGAGTATGTGCGTGTGTGTGCGTGCATGCGGGTGTTGAAGGGATGTTGGCCCCTAGAAGGAAGTCATATGTCTGCCTTGTTTGTTTTATATTCTTTTTCAGGTGTGCTGCATTGTTTTACGATGTTATTATGACTTGTGAAACAAGGCTCTGGGGTTGCTATAATCGATCAATCATTCTAAAACGGTAGAAGGACATCAATGACAACTTCTGTACAGAATTTACAGACCAACCCACAAGCAACTTATTTTCAGAATTTCTATTAAAAAAATAAAATAAAAATACCTGCAAGGACAAATGTGTTAATTAGCATCAAATAGTACTGTGATGACTCTAAACTCAGTAGATAACTACATCTTATGTATATAAAATAATAGTTTATATTAAGGACTAAATCACAGCACATTTCATTTATATAAAAAATCATACTATGATGTATTAAAAAATATATACACGTTTTATTTTATAATTGCTCATACTCTCATGACAAATTAAAAAGCTGTGCTCACATGCACCATTAGTCTAAGTGTTGTAATGGTCATTTCACATGTTGTTGTTCATGAGACAGTACTCCTGCAGTAGAACAAAAATCCTAGATTTATATGCTGGCCCTGGTTACCACTTGCGTGTGTAGGCCTTGGTTACAACATGCGTGTGTAGACTGGGGTTACAACATGCGTGTGTAGACTGGGGTTACAACATGCATGGGTAGACTGAGGTAACAACATGCGTGGGTAGGCTGGGGTTACAACATGCGTGTGTAGGCCGTGTCAACAACATGCACCCCCAGGCCTCATATTAGATTATGGTTTCAGGGAAGTCATATCTAGGATAATGAGTTCCTCTGAATGTGTCATGAAGACGATTTACCTGAAATTTGCATCAGACATGAATTCCCCTTTGGTTGAATGCTGAAAATGTGGAACTAGTTATCTTCGGCTAAATGATCTACATGCAAAATGTATTGCGGTAAACAAAGCAGTGTTTTTCGTACCTGCACACAATACATATCAAAATATAAAACATTAAATGTCCCATGGCATGCTAGTGGGCATTAGTGGGCCCCTAACACAGTATTTGAAGACGTTCCCAGAATTACAGCCACTACGAGCCAGTTGCACATTGAGTTTTCCCAACATGCACCGTTTTGGTGTGTGTAGCTTTTTTTTAATGCAAATGAGGAGGAGAGAGGCGGGCCAAGGAGGAGGGTGGGGGTGTGGCCCTGAGCAGCTTGCGGCCACGGTACCATGCGCTCTGTTTACAGTGGATGCATCGCAATCGCGAGGCGCACACAGCCTTTGGCCGTGTTCTGTAAATATTCTAGAACACTCCAGGTGCTCCGGCGGGAGTCCTGGAGCTCTATATCTCTATCATATTATATTATAAATAGATATCTATATCATATAATATACATTATCACGCCCAAAAGCTGTGTGCGCCTCCAAACGATATTATGAATCTCAATCGTCTGCATCGGGTTCTCCGACGTCTCTGGTTCTTTCACTTCCATATCAATCTGAAGTAGACTGAACTGCGACATGGAGGAGAAAGGGATTGTTGCCCGTGATTGTCTCCCGCCGGAGCCCCACTGTCGAGGCACCACCGCCTCGGAAGCGGGCAGCATGCCTCGCGGTGGCGGGCAGCGGTGCTCCGGCGGGAGACAATCGCGGGCGACAATCCCTTTCTCCTTCATGTCGTGGTTCATGTACTTCAGGGAGGCAAAGCCAAAGTTCCTTTCCCCCAATTCCTTCTCAATCATGGCTGAGATAACCCCCACCTCGAGTCTCGTTTTGGAAATACCAGAGATGACGTGTTATGCGCCATAACACCAACAGCAAAACGGTTATCCAAATAACGAAGACAACACTTGTGTCACAGTGGGCCCTATTTTAACGGCCTGAGAAGCGCCAAGCGCCAGTAGCTTTGTGGGCGGTTCTATGGCGATGTTGCTATTTTACCTCTTGCGTCCGTCGCAAATCTAAAAAGGGTTGGTCTGAAGTAGCTTACCCGTAGGTGTGGTTTGGGCATAACGTGCAATAAACCCGCCTCGTGCCCACTACCTCCGTCCGTTGACTGATCCCCATTGACTTTGAATGGGGACGGACGCGCAATGCATTGTGGATCCGTCCGTTCCGTTGGAGCCTTCGGCTCCGTCAAAAAGTTGAACAACTTTCAACTTTTTCGGCAGCGACGGATCCGTCATCCAATCAGATCGCGTATGCAAATTTAAGCACTGTGACGCGACTTGGGCTCTGACGATACTGGAAAGCGGGAAAGCGGGTGATCTTGCAATGACAACAAGCAGGAAGAAGCGGGAAGAACCCGACGAAGCGATTTGATTGGCTGACGGATGCCTCTGCAAAGACTACTCCCCCATCCGTCAGCCACGCCTTCCCACGTCCGTTGACTGACCCTACATGCCCACTGCACCGTCAGTCAACGGACGTGGGAAGGCGTGGCTGACTGATTTTTTCAACTTTCTGACGGAGCCAAAGGCTCCAACGGAACGGACGGATCCACAATGCATTGCGCGTCCGTCCCCATTCAAAGTCAATGGGGGGATCAGTCAACGGACGGAGGTAGTGGGCACGGGGCCTGACGGTGCAGTGGGCACGAAGCCATGAGCGCATTACATCTGACAGAAATGCTGAGTCCTAAAATAAATTTCGGCAAAGAAAACTTAATGCACATATGATATGTGGTAACTGTGGTTCTATTTAATGATATACGCAATACATTAACAAACGTTTCTTATCAGTATTGTATGCATTATCGTTATCGACTTGTGTTCCTAATATGCATGTGTCCCCCCATTAATATACTTTACCATGGACTGTATAATGCGTTAAGGGTCTCAGTTTGCGTGTGTTTAAACAGATTGACGCACACACGCGCACCCGCATTCATTAATTTTTTTACACATACACACACGCTCGAACACCCGCATTAATTTATTCTTTTTAACACTCACTCGCGGTAAAACAATGTTTTCTCACGATCAAATATTCAATCCTAAAAGTTATGGGCTTGTACACAATGTCTTTTAACAGTGTGGACAGAGAGACCTTGTGGAAACTAATGAGGCACTATGGCATCCCAGAGAAGATTATTTCCCTGGTTTAAAACACTTACCAGGGAATGTCTTGCAAGGTCCTACACGCAGGCCAACTGTCAGACAGTTTTGAGGTCAAGACCGGAGTTCGGCAGGGATGTCTACTGTCTCCTTTCCTGTTTCTTCTAGTCATTGACTGGATTATGAAGACCATCACAACAGGAAGCAAGACCGGCATACAGTGGACCCCCTGGAAACAACTTGAAGACCTCGACTTCGCTGATGACCTGGCTAGTCTGTTCCATAATCACAAGGAGATGCAAGACAAGACTACAAAACTGGCAACAACATCCCTTGGAACAGGCCTCAGGATAAACAAGGAGAAGACTAAACTGATGAGGATTAACACCCCTACCACCAACCCTGTCAATATAGATGACAGACCCATTCAGGAAGTTGACTCCTTCCCCTACCTTGGCAGCCCCATAGACCATCAGGGGGGCACAGACAGCGACGTCTTGGCCAGGGTAGGCAAAGCCAGAGTAGCTTTCATTATCCTGAAGAACATCTGGGCCTCCAAAGAAATAGCAACATCAACTAAAGTGCGCATCTTCAACACTAATGTCAAAAGCATCCTTCTCTATGGTTCAGAGATGTGGAGAATGACGAAGAAGACGTTACAGAAGATCCAGACCTTTATAAACACCTGTCTGAGACGCATCTTTAGAATCAGGTGGCCAGACAAAATCAACAACAAAGAGATGCGGGAGAGAGGAAGCCAGGAGCCAGTAGCAGAACAGATCCTGAGAAGAAAATGGGGATGGATAGGCCACACACTGAGAAAACCCGCAGATAGCATCACACGGCAGGCCCTGACCTGGAACCCCCAGGGGAAGCGGAAGAAAGGACGCCCCAGGAACACCTGGAGACGGGACACGGAGGCTTGGATCCAGCTGGGGGGGGGCGGAGAAGAGAGCCCAGAGCCGTGCTGAGTGGAGAGTCGTCGTCGATGGCCTATGCTCCAGGCCGGAGCAACGGGCATTAAGAAGACACGATGTCTGTGTCAAGAAAATATGTGTTTGCTGTACAGTGATTGCAGATGCATTGATTTAAAAGTACAACTTATTAACGCTGTATCAGCTGTTCTTTCCCAAATAATTTCCCAAGAATGTGTGGCTAGGTAGACGAGAGTAGCAAAGTGTATGCGCGAGGTGCACAAGCAACATTATGCATGCGCCCTTAAAATAGCATCTGAACAACGCGCCACTGACTTTAAACCAGTTATTTCCTGGTTTGTGGCGCAATTGTTTTCTGAAACTGCAAAATAGCACCAGGGAACGTTTGCACCAGAACACGCCTCCTCCTTAAGCTGAACCGCCCCTTGGGGCGCAAGATCATTGCCTAATTGACAAGCGTGGCGGTGGAGGGAAAAGAACGCTCTGCGCCAGATGCAAACTAGCAACGACTAATGCGTTAGTGTAGAAAGTCAATTGCTCCGGATGCAAGATAGGGCCCAGTGTGTGTAAACACACACACACACACAACCCGTAGCTCATTGACGGGCCAAATTCTCTGGGCGGGCAAGGCAGAGAAAGGGGAGGTAACTTGGCCCCTTATGACGACATATGGTGCCACATTCCAAATCAGCGCGCCTGAGGTTCCATTTCTTCAAAGGCGAGCAGGATAACTAGTGCTCGTTTCACACCAAACTCAAGTTTAGGCCACTTGGGGACCAAAGGCAGGCTAAAATCCACTTCACCAGATACCCTTGGCGCCGTTCAGCCGTCTATGTGTATTAACTTTCAGATTTCCTTCATCTTCATTCCAATGAAGATGAAGACATTTCAGTTAGAAATAATAATAATATAATAAGGAAACTGCATACATACTATGTGTTTATAAGACGCTTTATTCCATAAACCGAAATAGCATATACAATAAAAAAAGAAATTTTAATTTAGAACATTGATTACAAAGGCATGCCTTAAAGACCAAAAAGCACAAAGTGGACAAGACTTGAAAAATGATTACCCATTTAATAAAAAAAATTACCCTGGCAAGAAAATAGTTAAAAACGAATAGGCCGCTGTGTAAATCGCACAGCACATAAAAGTTCACTCGACCAACAACACGCATAAAAATGACAAACCATAAAACACGAGGAGAAACCTTCAGCTTTCCAGCCTTCGGGCAAAGCTCTTAAAAGACAAAGTCGGACGAAGATGTGAATAAAGAGAGATCAGGCCCCGGAGCGTGGAGCGAGCTATACACAATTCTACAAAGCAATCCAAAAGCGAGGATAACCGCGCCTTTGGCTCGCGTTATGCGGCACACCGGCGGGTGGTGCAGCGCGGTGCATTATCCGGCTAGCCAATCAGCTGCCTGGCCCTCTTGTCCTTGGGGCGGGGCTTGTCGTGGCCCTTCTGCGGCAGGTTGACGTCGCTCTGGCTGAGGGCTGTACGCGACACCATGGACATGCCGTCCACGAACTTGGTCTTGAACAGCACGTTGGCGTTGGTGAACATGCCGTCCTTCAGCGACACCACCACAAACTGAAGAGAGAGGGTTGTGAGACACGTTCCATGATCAGCGACCGGTGTTAACCATTTTCAGTGCAACACTAATTAAATCAGGCGTTTTTCTATTTAAGTAGTCACTATGAATTTACTCATTTTGTTTTTAGCTTACAGATCTCTGCCACCAGCGACATGATTGGTCGAAGCAAAAAAAAAGGTAAAAAATCCCAGCTTGCCCAGATTTGAATATATGAATATGAAGATATGAATCTAAAGTCTGATTTTTGACTATGAGCGTTGTGATGTTTTGGTAATTGTTAAAAGCAGATCAACACAAATCAAAACTTGTACACCTTTAGGCAAGAGAGTTCTGACAAAGAGTGAGAGAGTCTCTTCAGAACGTACCTGGGAGTGCCGGAAGTGTGTGCGCAGCATCTGTCCGATGTTCTGCGTGTGCGACAGGTCCAGGGCGGCGTCCACCTCGTCCAGGATGTAGATGGGCGCCGGTTTGAACAGCAGCATGGCCAGGATCAGAGACAGGGCCACCAGAGACCTTTGGCCTCCGCTCAGCTCCGTGAGGTTCTCCTTCCAGGTGTTTCCCAGGGCCACCTTGAACTCCAGGCCGTCCAGGACCCCGCGTCCCTGGGGGGGGGCCAGACGGGCGTCGGACCCCGGCAACAGGGTGGAGAAGATGGAGCCAAAGTCCTTGTTCACCTGGAGGAAGAGGACTCAAATGAACAATGGTGGTCCCCAATAAATCCTAGGGCAGGACTCGGATTAACCATGGACCGTTCTGATGGGAGGGACAGGTGATCACTTCATGCCATTAAACATCACCCGTGTACATTTAGGGGAAGAGCAATCAAACACAAACCACTGTGTAGTGACATCTTTTACCCAAGGTGAGCAGAAATATTTAACCAATCTGTTGCATTTGCAGTCTACTGAACGGAGAACAACAAGTGCTTTGTAATGAACCCAAGTCTGGACCGTTGAGCCCAATATGAGTCATTGATAGGTCTATATTTTGTTGAATTGGGGTCTCTCCCCACGCTGCTGGGCCATGTAGAATAACTAGCACTGGTTATAATGGGGATGGATAGAGTACACTGGGTAGGAGGGTGGAGAGACCTTCTGCCAGGCCACGTTGAGGGCCTCATTCTTCTTCTGATCCAACTCCTCGATGGTCTGCAGGATCTTGGATTTGTCGTTCTCCACAATCCTCTTCTTCTTCATCAGGTCGTTGTACTAAAGGAAGGAGAGGTAGATGGAGATGAAGGAAGTCTTCTCTTTCAGTCCAGGCTAGACGTCTGTTTTGTCAAATATTTTTATGCTTCTCGCAAGTCGAATGGCACAACAATACTAGGACTGATATACCAGGAATATTTCTGGTATTTTTTCCAGATGTTAAAAAAAAGATTGGCACAAACTTTGCGTTATTGGTAATTTGAAATCCTTACAATATCATTTAGACCAGATATCATCAGGTTAGCCTGAGCTTTCACTTGGGGAAGTTATTGCAACACACAGCATTAAAATCTCACTTTATGAGGTTTTCTAGCATAAATATGAGTTCCCCTAGCCTGCCTATCGTCCCCCAGTGGATAAAACGTACGTGTGTGTGTGTGTGTGTGTGTGTGTGTGTGTGTGTGTGTGTGTGTGTGTGTGTGTGTGTGTGTGTGTGTGTGTGTGTGTGTGTGTGTGTGTGTGTGTGTGTGTGTGTGTGTGTGTGTGTGTGTGTGTGTATTCCCGCCACCTAGGCTGGAGTGGTGGACCGGGTTTTTTTTTTTTACATTTTTGTGGGAGTGACTGCTAAACATTCAGTGACGTTAATGTCACCCGTGTTGTTTCCCTTTTCCCTCTAAACTGAATTTCACCAAAATAATGGCGAATTCCGCTGCATATTGTAAATGTGACGCGTGATGTGCCTTGTCCCTGTTACATGTTATGTGCTGCAGAACAGGAACCTGCTGGAAATCAGTTATTTTACTGAGACAGGCCCGTCTTAAATTGTAACTTTGTTACTTTTAATACTTCCTGTATAATGAAAATATATATATATATAGATATAGATATATATATATTAGGGGTGCAACGGATCAAAAAACTCACGGTTCGGATCGTTCCTCGGATCAGAGTCACGGATCGGATCATTTTTCGGATCAGCAAAAAAAATTAAAAAATAGCGTTTGTGATTGCTTTAGCCCGGTCTGATTGTGGAAGAAGGGGCTGCTTAAATGCCGCGGTGATGAGCGGTTGTTGAGCCGCTTTCGGTTTCACTCCTGTCAGTGAAACACCGGGGTGATGTCGCTGTAAATGCGTGGCCATGCTCGATGTGTTTTTCTTTATGTTGGCAATCGCTATGTCAGCTACGTGTTACGTCTGTGTGGTAACCTAGGCGACAGGTTTGTGTGGCAGCGCGAGTATATGGAAACAGACGTAGCACTGGAGGCAGCAGTTATCGTTACAGTAGTCACCGAAGTCTAGCCTACTTTTATTTTCCATGCCCACTGTTCTTCATGTTGTAAGCTGAGGACAATAAATCACAACGAGCCATAGGACTGTTTGCTTATTGAAAAGGGAACTGTTGCGGACTTTTACCCAGAGCGTGTTAAGTAGCTCTGTCCCTGGAACTAGCAGGAATGGTTACGGCTGTGTGTGGACTGAACATGCGCAATTTTTTTTTTCATAAATCAATCCGCGGATCATGCGTGTGCCGAACCGAAATAGATGATCCGAACGGATCACGGATCAATGATGATCCGTTGCACCCCTAATATATATATATATATATATTATATATATATATATATATATATATATATATATATATATATATATATATATATATATATATCAGTAGATTCCGTTTTTATTGTCAGATTCCGTCCGCGTTTTCGTTATCGCGGAAATCATAGGGCCCTAGATAGTAAATAATCCCTAACCCTGGATTTACAATTCAGGATGTCTGCATTGCCTGGGGAGAGTTTAGAGTCTACACTCTCCCCAGGCAATGCAGACATCCTTATCTTCTTTTTTTTAGTTTGGTAGCGAAATACAGTTTCTGTGGTGTTTTATTTGGCATTTTGTAAATCCATTGATTTCGGTTGGGAGACTCATTGCTCATTGCAAGGGGGGTTGGTTGTAGTCTTTTCGCTCGGTTCTAGCCCTACTGTTGATACAGCGAACATGCGCTGATCACGTCAACGCACAACTTTTCTTCTTTTTTTTTTTTAATCAGCCGATCCGCGTCCCGAACCGTGATGGTTGATCCGTACGGATCACGGGAAACCCGTGAACCGTTGCACCACTACTATGCATCCACTGTAAACAGAGCGCATTGTACTGTGGCTGCAAGCTGCTCAGGGCCACACCCCCACCATCCTCCTTGACCCTGCTCCCTCCTTTTCATTTGCATTAAAGCTTCACACATCGAAACGGCGCATCTGGGGAAAGCTCAATGTGCGACAGGCTCGTAGTGGCTGTAATTCTGCACCACGGCTGAATTTCGGGAACGTCTTCAAATACTGTGTTTGGGGCCCACTAATATCTATAT
This sequence comes from Gadus chalcogrammus, assembly GCF_026213295.1. Classification (NCBI taxonomy): domain Eukaryota; kingdom Metazoa; phylum Chordata; class Actinopteri; order Gadiformes; family Gadidae; genus Gadus; species Gadus chalcogrammus. The sequence goes on along the minus strand of NC_079414.1, from coordinate 13,289,635 downwards.
TAAAGCATCCATAAAGTAGCATGCCATGGGACCTTTAATAAAACTGCAGTCGCTCTCTTGCCGTCAGACTGTTAAAATCCACTGAAGTCATGACTCCAACATTTCTCTCCCTCCCTCCCTTTCCACTAGGGCTTTGACTTTTGCCCAAAAATCATATTCGAAGTTTGTTTGTTTATTAATATGCAAATATATTCGAATATTTATTAATAATATTTTGACCCTTAAATGCCTTCAGTAAGACCTGGATTGGGCTTCGCGAGAGATTTGTTTACCGCGTTGCTATGGTTACCGGTCTTGCGTTACGGTTTATTAGGTTTCTAATAAATTGCTGTCTAATCAATACTTCATTCACTGCCTCTTCCGTGGTCATTACAATATTATGAATAGACTGCGTCGGGTTGTCCGACGTCTTTCCCTCTTGGCCTGCCCATAACAGGTTGGAATATTAAGGGCTGCCTAATATTCGTTCGAATTTTGATTTATTTTTTGATATTCAAATTATATTCAAACAACGAAGTTCGGAGCCAAAGCCCTACGCTCCACTGCCTGGGTCTCTCACCCGCTCCTCGGCCTCGTTCAGCATGTTCATGGCCCTCTTGTTGACGTTCCTCTCCAGCCGGGCGGTGGTCTCCTCCAGCTTCTTGAGCCTCTGGCCGGCTTCCTTGGGGCTGTTGGTCTGGAAGTCGTAGGCCGTGTTGGGCTGGCCGAACTGCCTACGCTCCAGGGCGATCCAGTCGTGCTCCTCCAGCATGCGGGACACCTGATGGGAGGGGGAGGGAGAGGGACACAATCAGACGATGTGAGAAAATAATGGATATAACCTTGCATGACTCGCATTGAAGAAATGGTTCACAACCAGCCTTCAGTTTCAGAGATCTTTTTTTTTTTATGTAAAATCATTTGTAAAAAAAAAAAAAAAGTATGATAAATGCTAAGAGAAGTTATTTTTAAAGAAAGCCAAATTTGCTGCAGTCTATCATAGTGCATTTCAAAGAGGATACAACACCAACAGAGTGGGGCTACAGTGATTTGGGTACCTTAGCGGCAGCGTCCTGGCTCTCCTTCTTGTGCTTGTTGATGTTGTGCTCCAGCTCCTTGATCTTCAGCTGGGTCTCGTTGGTCTGCTCCCGAATCTTATTGGCCGCCACGGTCTTCTCCTGGATGATTGACATTCACAAAGCACCAATAAGCCAAGAATCCCACGAGTAAGGAGAACAGGCCTCTTCTTACTAACTCACATTCACACACAATAGTTTTTATCAGAGACTTAAGGCCGCTACTTTCCCCCCCATAGTTAGGCTGAGATATGAACACAGAAGGGTTTCAAGGATGCAGTTACCTTGATATCCTGGTCCTGGGCCATGATGATCTCCTTCTGTCTGCTGAGCTTCTCCTGAGCGCTCCGTACCGCCTCCTGCACAGAGAGACACAGAGGGGGCCGGAGTCAGGACGGGGCCCAGCCGCAACAGCCGCCCCACCGGGTCCGCCCCACCCCGCCATCCAGCAGCGTGGCCCCCACCGGGACCACCCCACAGTGTCTACTCCACGGCGTCTATCACCTGCTGGGGTCCACCCCCCCCCTACAGCGTACCGCTGAGCTACCTTGTTCTGGGCCACGGTGGAGGCCATGCTGTCGATGAGCTCCTGGATGGCCTTTGTGGCCTCGTCCACGCCCTGGATCTGCTGCTGGTAGCCCGCCTGCTCCCTGCGGAGCTCCTCCATCTCCAGGCTCACCGCCTCGAACTCCTACACACAGACACACAGACACACAGACACACACACACACTTTAAGCTTGGTACAAATATGTGGGTATTCTTAACAAAAAAAAAAAAAAGTTTGTTAGCAAAAAATAATAATACAACCTTTCCCAGCTGGGATTAATAAAGTACCATCTCACATTAGGCACTGATCAGTGTATGAGTGCATCAGTATATTTCAGTATGTATAAGTATGCGTGTGTGTGTGTGTATAAGTATGCGTGTGCGAGTAGTGTACCTGCTGCTTCTCCTTGAGCTTCTTGTTGAAGGCGTCGGCCTTGGTCTTGGCGGCGGTGAGCTTCTGCTGCGCCGCTCTGAGCTCCTGCTCCCGCTCTGCCTCGGCGTTCTTCATCTTGTTCTCCAGGACCTTGTACTTCTCCCCTGCCCGCTGCTGCACCTCCTTGGTGCTGCGCAGGGTCTCCTCGCTCTCCTCTGCGCGCACACACACACACACACACACACACACACACACACACACACACACACACAGACACACACACGTTCATCATTTACAGATTACTGCGTCTGTGTTGTGCTGCTGTCAATTCAGATCGTCTTACCTACAAAAACAAACAATACTTTTTCCCATTCTCCTGAATGTCGAGTCAGATCATAGGGGCAGTAATGACCACGGATGACTCTTTTGTGTGCTTGTACTCTGGTACTCAGGTCTGCGGGTACTCACCGATGGCCTTGCGCAGCCTCTCGAGCTCCTCCTGCTGCTGGTGGAAGGAGCTCTGCTGCAGCTTGGCCTGCAGGATCTGCCCCTCCTCCTGCTTCAGCTCCACCTGCTGCTTCAGCTGACGGAACCTGCAGGGCGGAGGGAGGGCTGTTAACCCCCGTCTGAACGGCTCCCCCCACGGCCTGAAAACATGTCAAGTCTAACCCTAACCCCAGTTTCTAATAGTGCACATCAAAATCAGCCTTGTGTCAAAGATGTGTAAACACACGAGGGATTTGACTCTGGTTCCTGTGCTCCCACGATGTACTCGCATGAAATGGATTGAAAAATGGATTGAAATTTCTTTTCCCCCCAGCAATGGGGAAAAAAAGGACGACAGCTGAACGAGATCAACGACTACTGTAGTATGAACTAGAGCCCGACCGATATAGAATTTTTAAGGCCGATACCGATACGAATATTTTGTGATTTAAAAATCCGATATGCCGATATATCGGCCGATATATATATATATATATTTAAAAAAAAATCCAGAAACGCGCAACAAAACAAACACATTTCCCTAACATTGGTTATTTGTAGTTATCCTTTAAATCCTTTTCATTCTCAGCTAACACGTAACAACAGCAAAACTGGACATGGTAGTCATGAATTAAGTCATGCTTATCGACTTTAGAGAAGTGATGGGGATGTTCTTTTAATTGTCATTCAAGCAATGTATGTCTCGTGACAGTTGCCAACTTACCATGAACACACTTGCACACATGAACAACACCGATGATCTCCGTCTATCTCCGTCATTCACTCTGCCTAAATCAGCGGGTTTGGGCGTTAGAGTGCCCTCTGGTGGACCAACTTTTTTTTTCTTTTTTTTTTATATTCAGTTATCGGCCATTATAAATGCCGATACCGAATAGTTTGAAAAATGCCTAATATCGGCCGATAATATCGGCCTGCCGATATATCGGTCGGGCTCTAGTATGAACAGATAAAAACATGTACTGAAAAAAGTATGAACGTATCACGAAAAGGAATAGGAAAGCACTAAAGTTGGAACAGGAAGGCAACTTCATTGCCGTCTTCCTCGTTGTTTGTCGTTATTATAAGTTGTTTGTTACTCGTTTAGGGGCTGTGCAAGAATACAGATTTGGATGGTGAAGTATCCTCCCCCCCCGGTGGTAAGTTATGGCACTACAGTTTTAGCTTTTCCTGTTCTTTGGACAGGAAAGGTATCCCTCCCACACATCCACCCAATGGGGGGGGGGGGGTGTCGGTACTATTGTCCCCACTCGGAAACCCAGAGAGATTGTGTTTGAAGCAACAACCCATGAATGAATGAATGAAACCAACGCGTGCGTACTTCTCAGCGGTGGCCTTGAGGGTGGCTAGCTGGCGCTCCACGTCATGAAGCTGCGCCTCCTTCTGGCCCAGCTGATCCCCAAGCTCCCGCACCTCCTGCAGGCTGGACAGCACCGAGGCGGACTGGGAGCGGGCCCCTGGAGGGAGGGGGGAGAAGAGGAACCATCAGGCTGGGGCCCTCAGCTAGGAGAACCATCGCTACAACAGCACTGTAGTAGGGATCATTAGCTCTCTCTCGCTCTCTTCAGCCAACTGAAGGGTAAAAACACCAGAATCTGGTGAGTGACAAAAGGGCTGCAACGATGAGTCAAACAATAGACGGATAGAAAATATATTGAATCTAGTTACTTCATAATCATGATCATTATTTATGAAGTACGAACAACAAACCTTTACTGCTTAGTGCTTTAGAAAGATTTAGTTAATCGATCAATCAAAAGGAGTCCTTTACTTAAACTTGGCAGCCTGTCAGATAAAAAAGCGAACAACATAATTTCCTTTGGCCTCCAGTAACGGTGATGGGAATTTGCTTTTATCGAATGACATTTTAAAGACCAATGGGTGGGTGGAAAAATTAAATGGCTGAATGAATTGACTATAAAAACAATCAGTTGCATGAGTCTTAACTGCTCCCAAACACCGCCCCCGCGCCCTCCCCTCACCCTCCCTCTCTCACCCCCGCTCAGGGTCCCCTGGGGGTCGAAGATGTCCCCCCCCAGGGTCACGGTCTTGGTCTTGACCCGCTGGTCGAAGGCCACCTTCTTGGCGTTGTCCAGGGTGTCGCACACCAGCGTGGAGCCGAACACGTACTCCATGGCCCTGCGCAGGTCCTCCTCGTAGCCCACCAGGGACAGGGCGGTGTGCACGTTGGCCTCTCCCACCTGACACCCCACGGACCAATGAACGGGAGGAAACCATGTACGGGAAATGAACCAATAAACAATGAGAAGAAGATGATGCACGAGAAATGAACCAATAAACAATGAGAACATAATGCATGGAAAAGAGATAATAACAAGTGTCAACCCGCTTCCCACAAGGAAATACTGACAACAATGAATAAGCATTAACAAAAAAAGCCCACCCATTGGCTGATTTAAAGCCCACCCATTGGCTGATTTAAAGCCCACTCATTGGCTGATTTTAATCAGCCCGCCCATTGCCCGATTAGAAGCCCACCCATTGGCCGATTAAAAGGCTGCCCATTGGCCGATTAAAAGCATGCCCATTGGCCGATTAAAAGGCCGCCCATTGGCTGAATAAGAGCACTGCGGCGCTCCACTATCTGGGCGCAGTGGTGCCGGCTCCTCTCACCAGGCTCTTGGCGGCGTTGACCACGCTCTGGTTGAGCGTCTTGGCTGAGATCTTGTTCAGTGGGATGATGGTGTAGCGACGCTTCAGCTCGCCCTTCTCCAGAAGCTTCTTACCCGTCACCTGGTGGTCCGACAGACAACAGTCAGACCCGCACTCATTAAGAGCCTTGCATTCTGGGAGGAAATGCGTGTGGCCAAGAGCTTTTCAGTTGCACAAGACATTGTAGCAGTACATAAATGCGGCCTTACTTCAGGCTCCTCTCAAGTACTGTTACGGTGGGGGGAGCGTAAGACAAATCACCGATCTGACACACAAACCCACCTCTGTGTCGACCACGATGTTGTACAGCCTGCCTCCGGCGACCACCTCCAGGCCGGTAGCGTAGGCCACCTCCTTCACGGTGATCAGGTTGGCCAGCAGCCCCCTTACCTTGCTGCGGTCCCACCCCCGCTCCGGGTCCCTAGGGGACCACACACACACACACACACCACAGCCCAGTTTAGCAACACGACCCACAGTGCACAGCATACGAGCCAAAGCATCAGGCATTTTTATTTTTCTGCTGAACGTTTGAGAATTCAATGTTAAACAATTCAATAATATTGACATCCTATAACTGATCTGTAAGACCAATTAAAAAGTGCTGGTCAGGCCATACCGCTCCATGTTTACCAGAATTATTCCATCGTCAGCCACTCGAGCTATGCTAGTTCACGTCCCTCAGCTGACCAGCCAGTTAACAACAGACAGAACGCCTTCCGACTGGGAGGGGCTCAATCGCCCACATTTTGGGGACAGGGTCTTACTTGTAGTCGAAGCGCAGGTTTGGGAAGCGGGAGATGAGTCTCTCGTAGGTCTCCTTCAGCCCGCTCACCTCCCTGGAGAGCTGGCGTCTGCTGTCCAGAAGACCCTCCTCCTTGCCATCTGAAACACACACACACATACACAATGTTGATCTGACCTTGTGTAGTCCAACATCAGAGAAACATTTCAGCTGTGTGCCATGATTCATAAGTGTTTCATTATTTATTTTTTAAGATTTATTTTATTATAGGGTGAGATAGAGGAAGGTATGAGAGAGAGGGGAGGACATGCAGCAGATGACCGCGGGCAGGATTCGAACCCGGTTCACTGCGTTCAGGACTTAGCCTCTATGGTACGCGTTCTACCCCGGTGACTTCCAAGTAATGGATGGTAATTAATCCAACCGAGTCCATCCACCGCGGTCGTAGGGGCGTAAGGATGCCCACACACACGCTCACACACTCTCGCATACCTTCATAGTTCAGCTTGGAGAGCTCCGCCTGCAGCTTCCCCTGGCTGGCCTGCAGGTCCTTTAAGCTGTCCTGGTCCTTCTTGTATCCGCCATCCATCTTCTTCACCTCCGCCTGCTTGGTCTTCAGCTCCGCCTGGGCGTGCTTCAGGGTCATCTGGGCCTGGAGAGTGGAGGCCGGACGGGAGGGAAACCAGGAGAGAGGCGGTTAAAAAAAGCAATAGATATAACTAAGTACTTTTACTAATAAGATCAATAAAGTACTTCACAGATAAAACGATCTAACCTAATTTAACAGTAATAATACTAACAGATTGCCATTTCAAAGGCCATCCAACCATCCATGCATCCACTCGCCCCCCCGCACATCCATCCATCCATCCATCGCCCCTGCCCATCCATCCACCCATCCAGGGCCTGCGGTCCCCCCCACCTGCTTGGCCTCCGTGTCTGCCTTGCTCATGTCGTTCTTGCAGGTCATCATCTGGCCGGCCAGCGTGGCTTCCTCCCCGTCCTCGTTGGAGGAGAGGCCGGCCGACACGGCCCTGAAGTGCTGCTCCGCCGCCACCAGGGCGGCGCTGCCCTCCTGGCCCTCCGCCTGCAGCGCCTGCAGCTTCTCCTGCAGCTTGGCCACCTCCTTCTCCTTCACCACCACCATCTTGTTGTCCTGAGGAGTTCACGAGGAGAGAGGGCTCAGCTATGTAGACTTCAAAAATACAATACTATACAATATCCCCCCCCCAAAAAAAGGGCAAATCAAAAACAATAAACCTGGAAAATAAAACTGCATTACCGTTAGTGAAATAAACACCATTGTAAATATATTGTAATATAAATACAAAATGATGATTTTATTTTCCTTTTTTTCTGTTGGGGAAGAGAGGACAACGTTTGCCTTGTTTCACAGTTGGGCTTAATGTTTTTTTTTTATTACACTGCAAATAAGTGGCTTGCATTGATATCAAGACTTGCAGTGTGCCCCGTTATGCCAGAGCACATCTGTGTAGGACTCTTTGTAGGACATTGACGCGAGTCGCACCCTTTGTAAAACCAGTGCCAACACATATACTGTTTAAAGCTTGTTGTCTGCATACTAGTTGCAAGTAGGGATTGTGGAGCCCAGTCACAGTGGAGAAGAGACAGTCATCTACCAAAACACTTTCAGTCCCACTCCAGCACGGCAGCTGGGAGGAGAGGGTATCTTGGACCCTATACATCCATCCTGAGAGAGAAGCAATCCAAAGCAGCCAAGCAGCAGAGTCCCGTGTACCTCCTCCATGCTCTTGACCAGCTCGCCCCTCTTCTTGGTCTCATCCTTGAGGTTCTGCTTCTTGAGGTCCAGGGCGCTCTGGGCCTTGGCGTCGACGCGCTGCACCTCGGACACGGCGTCCTCCAGCTCCTTCAGCACGTTGCCCACCTCCTGAGGAGTGGCCGGGGAGACAGCACAGTGAGTCGCTGTGTCGGAGTGTCTACAGCTCTCAGTGTTTCCCCTATATGCACCTAGCTGTTGCTGAAATGTGACCGCCGCTGCTGATTTATTTATTTTTTTTAACAAGAGGAGAGCTTCAACATATCTCCTTAAAAAAAAAAAAGTTCAATTATTTTGCGCTACTGACGCTTCATATCCAGATCAATTCACACACTTGTGAGTAAAGCACATAAACGGAGATGAGGAGGGGAGAGGAAAGCTCCCTTCTTATCTCTTTAAAAAACAAATGTTATATTATTTTGCGCTACTGACGCGTGACGCCTCATATCAGTCAATTCACATACCCGACTAAAGCATATAAACGGGAGGAGAGGAGAGCTCTGTCCTCTCGAAACAAATATTATTTTGCGCTACGGACGCTTCATATTAAGATCAATTCACACACCTGCGAGTAAGGCATATAAACTGAGAGGAACTTCCATAAATTGGAAATAAATTGGCAGATTATGAGTTTGCGGTAGAATAGATCATCAGTGAAACCACAATGCGACACAATTGACACCTCTATTTAAATGTAGTAACCTAGAGAACCAAGTACAACGTTGTTTTCAGTTTAGATTAGCTTTGGGACCGTCTGCAAAGTGCAAAACTGAAAACGACCACAATGGTAAAATTTCAATAGCCATTATTGACTCTAGAGCCCCAAAACGTGTTCCATAGAGGCATGGCCTCTTTATGGACCACCTATAACCTTTAGTTTTAAAAAAATTATCTCTTCTTATTTTTGAGGATATTTTATACAGCAACAAATCAATAGCGTCGACATTATGGACTCTAGAGCCCCAATGCTCCTTCCATAGAGGCATGGCCTCTTTATGGTCCTACTACAACCTTTGTGATGCGAAGAGGGGAGGGAGTGGGAAGATGCATGGGTTGGAGGCACAAACCTTTTCGATTGTTGTGGTATTTTTGTAATGTGATTTGACTGTATAGGGTGGTTGTTGACATAATTTATTTTTTGTAAATAATTATTCATTAAAGGTTGGGTATGGAATTCGCTTTTTTGGCCATTTTTGCAAAATTACTTGAAATCCTTATCATAACCCACTTACAGCCACTGAGTTAGAAGTACTGACATGAAAATTAAACAAGTCAATCATCTGTGGAACGGGCAGGGCTCGAAAAACTCCAGCCAATGATTTCCAGAGCCACCGAGTTGCATTGGACAGTAAGTACGTCAATCAAACGGTCGTACTGCACTCCCCCTCCCCCGCGCGCGACCCCTTCGTGCACGTACTCAAACCTCGTGACCCAGAGCAAGCTTCTGTTTGTTGTTATCCTGCGGTAGCTACTGGAGCTAGCTAACGAGCAAATGACTCACTCTCGCGCATCCGTGTTCGCTCGTGCATGATTGCGCGTCCATGTAATTGGAATGGGTGGAGTCAGAGTCAGCGTTGAAGGAGAGGGGGTAGGACCATTTGAGTTGTGTATTTTCAAAATCTGCTGGCATTTCGCAAATCCCATACCCAACCTTTAAGTAATAATAATTTTTCAATAATTGTAAAAGATTATACTTGTATTATGTTCAATATATCCCCTGCTCATTACTGTGGACAAATCTACTGTATGTACTTAGGCCTCAAGAGCCCTTCTGGCGCCACATAGAAAAAAAATTGCCAGCCGAAAAAAGACACTTCACCTCCGCTGCTGCAACAACCTAGGGGAAACACTGACTCAGACACACATGTAGATTTAGAATGCCCATGTCTGTCCATAATGGCAGCTGATGTACTGCTAGACCTAAACATTTTTTTGGTTTGGTTCCGGTTTCCGACCGACCCTGTCAATTTATGTGCGACCCAAATTATTTTATGAGCTTTAAAAAAATAAAAAAAAAGTTTTTTTTTTTTTTATGCAAACTATAATCACGTCTTGGTACAGCACCTCTTCATTCTGTACAAGGATGAGCGAATTTTCACAACCTACCTATCATTCGCTGCCGCTGGAAAAAATTAAAAAATAAAATAAATTCCCTACCTACCCATGACCTCAACTGACAACCAACAGGAACCAATTTTTTTTTTTTTTTAGGCCTTACCACCCCAGGAAGGAGTTGACACCCCACTCTGTGTTCTTTCTTAAGGCTTGTTCCTTCCTAATTAAGGGAGCTTCCCCTTGCTATTGGCGGGCTATAAGTGAGGGTTTGGCATTAATAGTAGCCTGTGAATCCCTTTGAGACTACCTGGGAATACAGGCTGTATGAATAAAATGAAAATGTCTTCACAAACCATAAACCCTTACCCAAATACTCTTGGCAAAATTTAATTCTGCTTCCATTTAGCATTCTTTTCAAATAAATCAAAAACGTACCTTACACGGAGATAACAGTAAAACACATATTCAAATGAGGAGAGTCCACTGAGCGAGCCCGGTCAATCTCAATCTGAACCAACGTTTCTCGTTGAGCAACGCCCTGCTCCCCATCCAAACGCCCACCTTGTCCCTGGTCTTCTGCAGCTCGTGGATCTGGGTGGACAGCTCCTTGACCGTGCGCCCGTTCTCCGCCATGGTGCCCTGCAGCTGGCTGATGTGGTCCTGCATGGCCTGCAGGCCCTCCGCCGACCTCACCTTGGTCTCCTCGGCACACACAAACAGCCAGGCCACGTAGAGGCGCGTGAGGTGCTGGATCTCCCGCATCAGCTTCTGGTACTCCAGGTAGGACGAGCGCTCCTGGGGATGGGAGGGGGGACGTGGGCACCGGTTAGGATACGAGGAAAACTACACTAGACCAATATAAGAAAAAATACATGTGAGGATCAAAGATCTTACAGTAGTGGCAGAAACAGAAAAGCATTGATGATGATTTCGATAAGACCGATGTCCACCACTGGCACTGACCAACAATACTAATTTATCTTACCTCTTTGAGCTTCTCCATGGTTGGTGTGATTTCTTCTTCCAGAATCTAAAAAGGAAGAATATCAGATCAAAATGTCAGAAAGGGTGAGGGAATTTCTGCCTTTTCTACAAAACAAGCAGTGAAACACAGGAGGGGATGCACATAATCACTACTTTTAGGAATCGCCCCAAAGGGTTTGATATGAATAAACATCAATGCATTTTTTGAAAGCTAAAAAGGTCATTGAAGGCACACTGTATTTCACAGACTCCTCAAGGACCTCAATAGAGTCATTTGGATTCTAAAGCGTCTGACGTACAGTCTGGATCTCCTTCAGCTTGGCCTCCTTCTTCTCGATGGTCTTCTGGGCGCTGATCTTCTTACACTCGTACATCCTGGTGCCGGCAGCCTCCTCGATCATGGCCAGGATCTGCAGACCAAGAGTGGGTGAGGAGAGCTACATTAAAAAGGGCTTTGACCCAAGAGAGAGGCTGAGGAGGAGAGCAACATGAACAAGCTGGGTGTAATGGCTTTCAAAGCGCATCTCCCCTAGCACAATGATACACCATGGGATGCACTTAAGGTCATTAGTAATCATGTTTTGATTCATGGATTTACCTCAGGTGGCTTCATGTTCAACACTTTAGTGATCCTCCCCTGGAAGAATATTCAAAAGGGCGTGATAATCAATGAAGTGCATTTTAAATACTCAATACAGGAAACATTATTTTGATATACAGTTATATAACAAGCATTTTCCTTTGACATTGCTTTTAATAATAAATTCAGACATAACTAACATATTGTGATTATTTCATGCACAAACATATTTGACAGTTTTCTGTATGTACCTCATTAATCCAGAGGGAATTCGTTGTGAAATTTCTATGAATGCATATTTAAGTAAGCCACTGACTGTATACCCAGTACTTTTGTAGTACTAATTTCAGTAGAAATTCATTTTTTACTGCTGCTTACAGCCAAAATCATCATGTCAGCTTATTATTGGGCCATGGAATGGACCAGCAATTGTTAAACGAGACAAGCTTATGTGTCATTAAAACACATGGACAGTAAATCCATGGGAAGCATTTCAGGCCCATACCAATCTCGAACCACACAATACCAAAATATTCTGACCTGCATGATGAGGAAATGTGGGTTGTTGACGTTGAGACCAATGGAGCAGAACAGATCCTGCACCCTTGTGTTGTTAGCGTTGACCCCATTAATGAGATACTTGTTCCTACCTCCGATCACCACCTTGGGGAAGAAAATGAATAGTGTATCCACTTCAGCGTTCACTTACTTCAAACATACATGAGGTTTAGGTTGGAAATAGAGCACGTTGGTATCTGGTTCACGCATTAATTTAAGACCAAGATCAAGATTAAGATATCCACCTGTCTAGAGACCGTGATCTCGTCGTGGGTTTCAAATCCAAGAGGACTCTGGCTTTTGTTGGAGTTGTCAAATGTAATGGACACCATGGCCTTGGTTATGCCAGCCTGTCCATTTTTGTAGACCAAGTCCTGGAGGTTTGATGCTCGCACCTTAAAAGTAAAAACAAGGGGAAATGTATGGAAGACTGATGTCGAAAGCGTGGTCAACTACTGTTAAGATACGGGTAATTAGAAAGACACAAGGATATATAATTAGATTATTAAATACAAAGTCATGCAACATCTTTGCAGTATCTGGTTTAAGGTATAGACTAACCTGAGTGAGATTTGAAATGCCCAAAAGAAAGCATATTGAATCCAAAATATTGGACTTGCCGCTGCCGTTCAGTCCTGTGATTGCGTTGAACAGAGGATCAAATCCGTTGATTTCTGTCCTTTGTGCGTAGGATTTGAATCCATCAATAATAATCGACTTAATATGCATTTTAAAACTGGCTGCTTCAAAATTCAAAGGTAGCCACAAAATAAGTACAATCTTGAATACACCCCACTAGCCTGTGGCTCGTTGTTTACAAAAATGCTCTACTACTGCTAAAACTTGAATTTTGGCGGCATGGATGATGCCTCTTCCACTTCCGCTTTCGCCGGAATGGTTAGAACATTCAAATAAAATCATGTGTTAAACGTAGGTATATTTACACTTGTTTTTACTTTAAAATGATTATAAACGGACTTCTTTCTCCCCCTAAAAATACATTTGTTAAACTAGAATAAATATATTGGGATGTTTTCGTACAGGCATCTCTAAATATAACTAATTACGCATGGGATGCATTTATGCGCTTGAATGCCACCTACTGGTTAATAAAGGGCAGGTCTAATGTCGGTTTTCTTGTACATTGCTCAAAAAGTATCCAATAAACCATTAACCCTTTCCACTAAAAACATATCGATGATTTGTGTATTTGTATAACAATACAAACGGAAATTGTTATTAATTTTATGAATTTATCATCGTTTTAACATCGTTTTACATCAAAAGTACATATACACAGAGATATTTTACATTCACAGTTGATTTAAAATACAAGTAGGTTATACTTCTGTCATACATTGGCAGTGGTCACGTTATTTGACACATTTAATATCAATAGAGATGACTGCAAATAGAATGGACAGTTATGTCTCCATAAGACAAATTAATAGCAGTCGTATTGATTGGTGCATAATTGGCCTTCAGCTCTTTGCAGAGGCCAAGCATGCTTGCGCATCAATCCATATTTCAAAGTGACATCTACACAATGGCTAACTCTTGTTGTGCTCAATGTCAACATAAACTTCACATAAAGCAATTACATCACACTCTAGTACACACTAGTAGTTTCACAGTGAAGCTGAGAAAAATGTAATAATTGTACATAAATAGACTACACTCCAGGGGAGGAGTCCAGGAGTCCCTTAGTCCAGGGGGACAGGACACATTGAGAGACAGACCAAATTGAATGCGTAGAAGCAAATCTGTGAGAGAACGGCACAATCTCCCCTGTTGGAGTAGAAGGAAGTGGGCCTGACGTAAGCCCAATCCATGTTCTCTACGTTCAGAGCAGCTTTACTGTGTTTGTCACTGAGTTTCACCAGAGCCCGGACTAGAGCGTACTTGGCAGAGCAGTTGATAGCAGTCACAGAGCGGACCTTGTCAAAGTGCAGTATGAAGCATGGATCATCCTGAAGAGAGATCAGAGAATAGGGGCCTTTTGTTATTTAACGCATCAAGGAAATAATACAAAATTGAAACTCAAACCCTCATTTATTTTCTAAATTCTTACAGATATCCGGGACTATCTGGTTATTCTTTGAGAACGTGTTGCACTAAAATTTGGGACTTGCCTTGTATGAAAGCATCACATACTGTATGCATGATATAATTGTGTAATATTAATTGTTTTTATGATTTTGTGTTCAGTTTCTTACCAAATTTTTAATAATTCCCAAGAAAATATAATTCAAAATATGCATGTTCTCTCCTCACATGAGATCTGGTTGAAATATTCTTGACCTCGTACAGTATGTTAACATGGTGGCACACTTCGGGTTTCTTCACTGGTAAACGCATTCTGTGACTTTTGGTTTGTAATGGGTGAAATCAGTGAAACCATAGGTGACATCATCTTTCAGCGACTTACAACATCGGGGTCCCGTCCGTCAATGAGACTGAGGTCTTGGAGGGCCCAGATCTCGTTCTTCTTGTAGCTGTCCTGGAAGGACGACCGCTTAGTTTGGGAACTCTTGGTTTCAGTTTTGGCTGGTTTTGCGACTTTGGTCTTGTTACAACCCACTATACATAGTTGTACGCCTAGTTTCTTTGAAACTGTCACAGCAAGAGAGGAGAAATAGTAAAGCCGTTTTTTTTCACGCAAAAAGCTTGAATAACACAGCAACCTATCCTGCAGTATTTGTCTACAGTTCACCCAGTAACAGCACTGATCATATTTTGTAATAATTCAATAAATATCAGAGAAACCAAACACCCACAAATATTGAAGTACATCTGTGTAAGACAACATCAATCTGGGAAATGAAAGTCTTCATGTTACCACTGACATGTAATAATATTAAAACTATACAAATGACCTGCAGAAATGTAACCTGATCATGGGTAAGCCTACCTCCGACACAGAAGAAATGCCTTCCCGGCGCTGGCTCTTCGATCTCTATAAACTCCACCAGTCTCTGTCCCTCAGGTCGAAATAAAACTCTTTCCAATTCCTCCTTCAAAAGGGACGACATCTCGGGAGCGAAGGGGAGATAGGGTTGTAAAAATCGAACGCGTCAAAGTGATGGAAAAAAAGATTGCACTGGTTGCAAAGGATTGGACACAAGACACATCTGAACGGTCACACTGGTAATGACACAATGAAGACCTCCCCACAGATAGAAGTAGGATAAAGGGAAGGGGGCAGAGAGAGTTAGACAGAGGGAGAGAAATATAGAGAGAGAGGGTGGTAGTGAGAGATAGAGGTACCAATAGATGTGGCAAGGGTGAGAAGGGAGAAGAGCAGAGGGTGGTGTTGGTGTTGGGGGAAGGGGGGGATGTAATGTGATGTGATGGAAAGAAAGAGAGGGAGAGAGAAAGTATGAAATGTCACGTGTACAGGATGGGAAACATTGATGATAATGATGATGAGTGATGAGGATGATGTTGACGATGATGATTACGATAGGGAGATCATTTCGTTTCTGATTAAGAAGATGGGTGTGGAAGTTGGATAAGATAAGTAGACAGTATCATTTATGTCTTGCAATGTTTTCACACTAAAATCTTGCAACATAAACTTTACTTCACATTCTATATCCATTGCAAAATTTTTTGCCCGCTTTCCGATCAAAAAAGTGTTCAAGTTTTTCCCTGTAACAAACACACACACACACACACACACACACACACACACACACACACACACACACACACACACACACACACACACACACACACACACACACACACACACACCTATGCACACACACACACACACACACACACACACATACACAAACCTATGCACACACACACACACACACACACACACACACACACACACACACACACACACACACACACACACACACATACACACACACACACACACACACGCATACACGCTCGTAAACATGCACACACACAGACAGAGGATCGCAAGCGCATGTGGCCGGGTGCCCAATGCTTCCCTATGATTAAATGTTTGTTGTGGGGAGAGAGGATGTCCCATAGCACTCTCCCTGTTTCCATTATCCAACAGTAATTCAATCTCTGAACAGAGGTGCCAGTGGGGTGAGGCTCTTTCTGGAGACAGAAATATATACATATATTTATTTATTAATATATATGTAGCCATGTTTAATTATTACCTTTCCTATGGTTACAGCGCACCACAAATACATACAAATGCCTTTAAAATGTGGTATTATTCGGACACAGTTGTATGCGGTTACAGTGTCCCTTTTGGTGGTTTTCTTTATTTGTTTGGGTGGAAACTGTAAAAGAATTCACCTGGATTGAATGAATGCGAGATGTTTGTTTTGATCATCTTGGTGTGCACAAGTGTGTGTGTGTGTGTGTGTGTGTGTGTGTGTGTGTGTGTGTGTGTGTGTGTGTGTGTGTGTGTGTGTGTGTGTGTGTGTGTGTGTGTGTGTGTGTGTGTGTGTGTGTGTGTGTGTGTGTGGGTGTGTGTGTGTGTGCGCGTATATAGCACTCCATTCGATTTGTCACATTTGTGAAACCAGAGTCTGGCTATAGCACGTCTAAGTGCATTGACTGTTGCGGTGGATAATGGTTTTGAGGGTGTTTTCTGGAAAGGCTTTCTACATCTGAGATGGAAAGATGGAGAGAGGCAGGAAGGGACAGAGCACGAAGATCATAAATGTGTTGAATCTCATGAATAATGCATGATCTCCATATCGTAATTGTCTGTGTAGTGTTTTGGCTCTGGCCTTACATTGGACAAAGTGGTTGATTACGTTTTTTCAAAAAACGTTTTGTGTTTTGAATTTGAAGATAGATTTATAGAGAATAAATGTCCCATACATTTATGGTTTCCAAATAGAACACTAGAACACTACCCACTGTAACTGGGATGCAATTTTTGGAAATAACATGTTTTCGATACTACAATTTGTCTACTGTCCATGATTTAAGTAAGTGTTAGTTTTAATTGCTCTAGCCTATGAGGATTATCACGGCTTTGATCATTGCTGAAAAATAGCACAAGCTTATTTTTACCGAAATTGTCAAATGTGATTCAAAATTCAGACAATGGCCCACTCAGGGTAGGCCTGCTCTTGGCACGATCAACATTGATTTATTGAGTCTTTTGTTACAGAGTTTCGTTTAAGATAGATTTGATATAAACAAAGCTAAATCGATTTCTATTGTTTTCGTTTTCAGCTGTGTGTAATTACACAAATAAAATAAGTTACGAATCACTCTGTCTAACAACAAAGTTAAATGAAACAAAGCGGGAATTTTGTTTGTTCAAACTAAAGTATCCAACACCCATACCATCCCTTTTACAAAGTTACAAATGTTATTTATACTCATACCCTCCATTTCAGATTTTTCACCTGTCTTTTGCTAAGATGAAGAATAGCAGTGTATAGGGACGCAGGAGGTAACCGTGAAAGCGCAGCGTTGGGTTAGTGTCGTGGGTGGTTGGTGACGAGGGGCTCGCTACGGAGGAGGTGTATGAGAGGGGAACACACCCGGGGGGGTCGAACCGTAGGTGGGTGGCGGTGATGCTGCAAGGGTCAGAAGGTATGATGAGCCAACCTTCTATGAAACCCAGGATGCTCATTAGCTGCTGGATGTCCACACACGGAGGAGGAAGAGGAGAGGAAATGGCAGGGAGAAGTATCCAACATGGTCAGGTATGAACATTGTATGTGTTCAGAATTGTGGATATTATTGGAATAATTATTTTGTAATACTGTAACTCTCTATATTATTTATTTCATTATCCCTCTCACATACACACACACACACACACACACACACACACACACACACACACACACACACACACACACACACACACACACACACACACACACACACACACACACACACACACACACACACACACACACACACACACACAAACCTGAACTTGAGGAAAAGATTACTACACCATACCTAATGGCTAATGTATGTATAATTGATATGGGTAGTATGGATTGCATAGAAAATGTCCGCACTGCACACGATACATTACATCATAACTTATCTTTCAAAAAGATCAATAAACAGTTAGTTGTCACACATCTCTTTAGAGGAGAGACATTGACGGATGATGGATTGGACGCGGGGGCACCACTGGGGAATTGGAAGTTGTTGGATGATTTGATCTGTCCTGTAGGCCGGGGATACGGTGAGTTGAGGGCCATCTGCGCCGAGGAGTGTGTCAGGGAGGGTGCTGTTGCTGCTCTTTAACGATGGGTGAGTTGCTTCTTGGCTAATCAGCCGACGGCACACATTTCAAAATCTCCTTGCAGATATTTCGGTGTGGTACATTCACAGGCATGCACCCCCAATAGTAGTTGTACAAGTTCTGACGATAAATGGACATATTTAGGTTCAAACTGGCATCCTAGGGGAAAGACCTGAACCTAAACAAGACGTTGCACGAGTTCCTGATAAGAAGTCTGGAAAAACTAATGCAGCTCTATTTAGCCTTCTATAAAGATGCTATTCTTAGCTTCGGCCCCTCTTATTTCTTTTATTTCCTCCTCAGTGGCTCAATATGCAATCGGATAGTAAGCCGTCCTTCCCGTTAGTCCAGCGGCCAGAGATGAGGTTTCTCAGGATTCGTTCATTGTTCCTTATTACTACCCAGAGAGCCAACTGCCCACCGTGTTTATAGACATGTCTGGGCGACTGGTTGGCCGGCTGACAGGAGCACTACAGTGTGGGGCTGCAGGCGTACCAGAGAGAGTTAGAAAGTGGGGCATCTGGAGCACTTGCGCCGGCACGCATTAATATGCACATATAGAGAGACACACACACAATCCCAGACACCCAGACATTCATGCACACACACACACATGTACAGGCATCACGACACACACATACAGGCCCACACACACACACACCGGCATGCATGCACACACGCACATGTACACACATGCAAAACCACACGCACACTCAAACACACATGCTCGCGCGCACACACACACACACACACACACACACACACACACACACACACACACACACACACACACACACACACACACACACAAACACACAAGTAATATGTTTGATATGAAAGTCCCCTGTTGTCTTTGTGCTTGTTCTCAGATCTGCTGCGCATGCTTTCTCCTGAGTTTCTCCGCCAGGACAGTGGAGATTTACACTAGGTGTCATCAACTCAGTGACCATACTGACACTTACTCAAAACCCCTCAATGCAATTGACTCTTGATGATTTTTAACATTGAAATTGTAAACAGTGTGTATTACATCTAATGTAGTGACCATGAAGACCAATGGGCCTATTATGGGCCTCCAATGGGCCTTCAACATAAATATAATTTATAATGTCTAATAAGTACAATGTGCTTTACAGGTTGGGTTTATTTGACATTCAAATCGACCAGACAAGAAAAGTGATCTAGTTGGGCTTTTTAAAAGCAACATATAAATACATACAGACAGGATAATTGAAAAAAAGCATCCAAGGCCAAAAGTCTGCAATAACACGCATACAATCTTTCCGAACAGAAACGTCCATTCATCACAAAAAGGGAAAAAGAAAAAAACAGATTATGTCGTGAGGAGAAAATGGCGCAGGTTTAACACTACAGATCCTCTCTATGGTAATATTATCCAAGGGGGACCTCGACACGTTAAGGCAAAAACGTCACGGGCTGTAGCCGCTTTGATTGGACGATGATTAAAGAGGGAAACCCTCTTGCATAGGCAACCCTGGGACTGGCTGAACGTGACAATCTGAAACTGACAGTCAAATGCAAGCTTGGGAATCTTAATCGTCAGAGGGTATAAATGAATGCAGCATCGGTTTAGACGATCTATAACGTAACGTTTTCGATTCCTAGGAAGGAAACAATATAATGTACGGCTTGATCCTCTGTATATGCAGGGTAAAATGAATCATGAACGTTTATTTCTACGTGAATTATGTGTGTATTATAAA
Source organism: Gadus chalcogrammus (assembly GCF_026213295.1). Classification (NCBI taxonomy): domain Eukaryota; kingdom Metazoa; phylum Chordata; class Actinopteri; order Gadiformes; family Gadidae; genus Gadus; species Gadus chalcogrammus. The sequence continues at coordinate 13,269,813 of NC_079414.1, read as the reverse complement.
TGCTTCAACACATTTCTACCATAATATATATATATAATATTAAAGTATACCGAGTCAACGGTTTGTAACACGAGTATTACGTTTTGTAAATGGTTGTTGTTGTTGTTGTTTTGTCAAAATGCCAGAATGTGAAAAACGTATTGACAATTGAAATCAGCGCGGAGCCGCAAATGCCAAAGTGATATTTTGATTTATTAAGATAATAAAGCAACTACTGTACTTGCAAAATAGTGCGCCCTACTGTCGCTATTGCGCATGACTGTACATCGTAATATGAAGTAGGCCTCTTGTTTTTCTTCCCAACCCGAAGTCCTGCCCCCCGATGCAACGTTTAAATAAGCAAAACACGGAGCCTGCAATCGATTATCCGGGAAGGTAAGAGCTTGTAAGAGCTTTAAAATACACCCAATGTCAACGACGTGTTTTTATGTTGAAACGGCAGCGCGGTTATGGCAAGTAAATAGTTTTTTTAGCGTGCGGAAGCGATCGGACTGCAGAGGAGGCTTCGGGACTGTTTCCGCACGCTGGAGGAGAGCAGGGCCCAGTGACCCACATTCAGAGAGTCCCTGCGCACGGGCGGCCGAGCGTGTGAATACCTGCCTGTGTGTATGTGTGTGTGCGGCGGTGTGTGTACATCTGCCGCGAAAAATGTTGTGACTATCGCTTCTTTTCGACATTTGACGGCGAGAAACATGGATTGTTCGTGCGGTGTTCGCTATGATCCGTCTGTGGCAGGATGTTTTGTCACGTTTTCTCGAGGGGACCGCTGGCCAGCGTTACATTTGAGAGATTATTTGCGGCCAATGTCAGCGGCTTGCGTGACAGCTTGAGAGGCTCCCGGCCAGCTTGCGGATAATGAATCATATCCTCACGTTTTGTCAGTAATAGGTTAACCATTACGTCGTAAATCATATGTATGCCTCCCGTGGAGTGGGAACGGAGCCAGTAGTTTATTTTTACATGTGAGTAAACTGTTACCTGGACCGTTTCGGTCCGGGCTTAGTTAGCTCGCTAGCTAGCGTCACGGTCCGTGCTGTTTGGTTGTATAACGAACACCTGTGGATCAAACTGGCCCCACTGTCCTCCTGTGCGTATCTGTGTGTGTTTTGGATGTGCGTGGATACTGTCGCTCTACAACGCGATAGTACAAACCCACCAATAATCTCACAACAATCAGAGCCTATTTGAGTTAATCTGGTTCATTGACAGGGCACACGATATAAATAACTAAATGACGCCCTAGATTATCCAAATGGCATTTGATCATGATATATGTTATTACACAATCACAGACGTTATGTCAGGTAATGCTAGTGAACACAACGCGCTGAGCTCTGACGTGTGTGTCACTGAGTTCATATATTGTGTTTCAAAGGTGTGACACTCTGTTGTCAGGATAAACACTTGTAAGTTAAAGAGACGTCTCAACAATTGAAAAGATGCCAACTGACCCAGGGAGTCCTACCGAGCTGACACATCATGTCATTACAAAAAAACCAATATGTAGGTCAATGGAAAAAAAGTGGGTCAAAGGTGTTTTCAAGTATTAAATGATGTTGAGGGAATCATTTCTGGCTTCTAATCAACCTACTGGCCTTTACCAATTGATTTGAATACATTTTATCAATTAAGTCCCTTCTGGGTAGAGTCATTGACTTTACAACCTTTTATTTTTTTACTTTTCCATTAAGTCAACTCTACATTTAACTGTTTACGATTATTTGTGTGGTCCTAAAGTGCTCATTTTGATGTTGTTTTATAACTTGTAATTCTTATTGTAAGGCATCCTACAGTTTCTGACCCATTTACCCTGTGTGGGCCCCTACTCTTTTCCTTCAGTCAGATTGGCCGGGCAGTCATGTCCTGCCCAGGGGCCGGCACCATGTCACACCCCCAATGACTTTAGAGTCATCCTGGATGAAAGAGTCTGCTTTGACCCCTGTTCTTTCACCATCAAGAAAAGTACCTCTGTAACTGGCCCTTCTCACAGACTGCAGTGGGGGTGAGAATCATCTGAATGCACTACTGGCTCTAAGGGATACTTGTGTTGGAGCGTCACACTGTCACCATTCGGTTCAACTGCGCTTCACATTTTTTGTAGGTTATACTATGAATATTTTTTATATTTATTTATATCGTTTTGGGAAGGAAGTACAATTTGACATGGTCCAATTGTTAGTTCATATGTTCAGAATGTAACCTATTATACTTTTCAGACTTCTACGTGCTATAGAATTTAATATACATTAAGAGGATACTTTACATTATCCTCTGTAGAATATGTTTTATTTTACAATTGTACATCTCTATACACATTTGGTTTTATTGACCCATATCGTAGTCCTCCACCAAAATGTGTGTCCGATCCAGACACTCAAAGAAAATAAAATGCTACCACTACAAACAGGGGCCACATAATCAAAAGTCTGACAGTGTGTCTGCTTCCCCCCAGGTGCTCTTCCAAATGCCTACCTCACGACTAAAGAGCCAATCACTGCCGCGTCAACCCTGAATAACTGCCACCATGACATCTAGCATCGGGTATGCTCCGCCACCTGCAGCCAGCGCACCACCATTCCTTCACTGCTTCATTTTTATTTCTTTATTTCGATGGTTTAGACCCAAATTCATCCTCAAGCCTTTAGCATGTAGGAATAGCCTTTTGTAGCCATGTGCCACCTTTGGCTGTTATTAACGATGCATGTCTACTTACCAATCTTCTGGTAATGTAATTACACTTAGATGTGTTCCTATGCTCCTGGAAGAGCCTCAGTTAAGGAAGTAGATACTCAGCACCTGTCTGTTTGTGTCTCCCCCTTTAGGGATGATTGTAGCATCTTTGATGGGTTGATGGAAGAAGATGAGAAGGACAAAGCAAAACGGTAAGGGGGTCATGTCCTTTCTCGTTCGAGCATGCAGACACAAGCTCCCTCCCTAGCTTCATGCTTGCGGTATGCTAACCCAGCAAAGTCATCTAGTTCTCATCCTTAATTCAATAATATTCATAATTGAAGGTTTTGATGTTTTGTTATTTTTATATGATAATTTCAAGAAAATTGATAAAAATGAGTCAGGCATTTTGCCTACTTCATTCAATACAAACTGAATGAATCAATGAATTGTCTAGCACAGTTCTTGTTGAGTATTCTTCTTGCCCGTGCGTTTTACATGAACCCTGGTCGACATAGCAACCCACGTCCCCTGCAACTAGCCTGGGGTCCTCCTCATCACGTGGTTGTGTTTCACGTTGCAGTGTGTCCCGGAACAAGTCGGAGAAGAAGCGGAGAGATCAGTTCAATGTCCTCATCAAGGAACTCGGCACCATGCTGCCTGGCAACACCAGGAAGATGGACAAGTCCACCATCCTGCAGAAAAGCATCGACTTCCTTTGTAAACACAAGGGTAGGTACCTGCCTTCGTCCCTCCCCCTCGTGTCATTTATTGTTTCCAGTTGAGATGCCGTCTCTGAGCTGGTTCATCGGCTCGCTGTCTACTGCTCGATGAGCCAATGGGTCGCTTGTTTGTGGACGTCTGGTCAACGCAGCTATGGTCGTGGCTTTGATTCGGTTTTATGGACCTTTTTATGGAGGGTTTACAGTTTAAGCACCATGGCTGTTTTAATAGCATGGCCCATGTATTATTTTCTTAAGCTCTTGTTTAAACGACTTGGTCTACATGGTGTTTTAAGGAGTTTTGTAATTACAAAATAATTAAACCCTGTTCGGTTGTTTTGGTTCATAAAGTCTCTCATATTGGATTATAAAAGATATTGCTGAATATCTATTGGACATTTTTCAAGGCAGGAATTCAAGGTATTAAATTACAGAAGATAAATTATAATTGCTTATTGGTGTTTATCGTCTCTCTTTTACATTATATTTAGACAAAATGAATGCATTCATTTAGTTATACACAGGTTATGTATAAGTACTTCGAGTTATTATTTTAATGTTGTGATTGTACCACATACATGCCAATATTGTATAATATAGTACAGCTCTATACAACATTTTACATTTGGATATTGAGCAAAAGGTATATATTGTGATTAAGTTAATACATTCTCCCATATCATGCTGCCCCAGTGGAAATACCTTAAACTAATCAGCACCTGCTGTTTTCCATCAGAGATCACAGCCCAGTCGGAGTCCAGTGAGATCAGACAGGACTGGAAGCCTGCGTTTCTTAGCAACGAGGAATTCACCCAACTCATGCTGGAGGTCAGACATGAAATGACTGCTTATTCTCTGTTTATGTTCACATCCTTGTTGCTGTAATTCACTCCTAGCCATCTCATCATTGGATTACAATGTAATTAGTTAATGAAATGAAGGAAAAAACAAAACAATTGTCTAATTGTAATTTTAAAACAGGTTGTTTAAATATCGTCGCTATTTGTGTTTCTCCTTTGTGCTGTATCGATTTAAAAACGGCTCCTGTTTTGTTTACCAGGCACTGGACGGCTTCTTCATAGCAATAATGACCGATGGAAATATCATCTACGTCTCAGAGAGCGTGACCTCACTGCTGGAGCACCTACCGGTCGGTCTCAAATAGCCGCTCAAACAATGTTTGTTCAAGTCTTGTGACCTTGTGGTTTGTTTACCACGCATCCGGGCTACTATTTGAGTGTGTGTGTTTGTGTGTGTGCGTGTGTGTGTGTGTGTGTGTGTGTGTGTGTGTGTGGTTATGCGCGTGATGTCCGGCAGGCGGACCTGATGGACCAGAACCTGTTAAACTTCCTGCCGCTTGGAGAGCACTCTGATGTCTACAAAGCTCTGTCGACGCACGCCGCGGACCCTGAGAGCCATGGCTCCGATTACCTCAAGAGTCAGTAGCTCACTACACTACACCAGGGAGCTCCTTTAGTCACGCGCTTGCATGGTGGAGTGGAGGCGCCAGGGATTGGAGGAAAGCTGTAGATCCTGTATAACCTCAATGCAGAAGGCTTTGGGTTGGATTCCTGAAACCCAGGATTTAAAATAACTTCCCTCGGGTTATGAATGAAACACAACATTACTAACATAACTGCTCTTGTTGGCTCTTTTCCTGGTCCGAATCAGACTATTCTTATTTTTAAAACCTGTATATCCTTCGTAAATGTATTAATTGCTTTTGAAGTTTTAAAGTAGGCTGTTATAAAGGCACTGCTGATAACACTTATTATGTATGTATTTATGAGTGTAGTTTTTCGGCTTTGTGTTCTCCCCAGCTAAGAACCAGCTAGAGTTCTGTTGTCACATGCTGCGAGGAGCCATTGACCCGAAGGAGCCCCCTGTCTACGAAAACGTCAAGTTCATCGGAAACTTCAAATCCCTAAACAATGGTAAACTTACGCGATTGCATTTTGAAGTGTAAGTTAACCCCCTGTTTCAGCTTGAATTCGGAATCGATGACATTTAAAGAAAAACAATTGTTTTGGGCTGCGTGATTTAGGAAGGAGGGGGCTCTTAATTCCCATAGTTACGACCCACACAAACATTGTGATACTTGTTTTAATTTAGTACCATCGTTGTGTATGTTATAACTAGCGGTGTTATATGCAATGAGCTTAAACACCCTGGCGTTTTACTGTAAGTGTCATCAGAGAAGCTTAAACCTCTCTCGGACATGTGCATCAACATCCATGAAGTGCTGCCCAGATTGAGCTCCACATATCGGCACATACACACACACACACACACACACACACACACAACCACACACATACACACACACACACACACACACACACATACACACACACACCGTGGTGTTAACCTATAAGTGACCGTTGAAGCTTACCTTGTCTCAGACGCGGCCATCAACACAGAAGCGCTGCCCAGACAGAGCTTCACACATCCACACACACCTCGCCGCTTGTGTCCTTTCCTGGTGACGCTGCACTCGGAGCACAGTGCAAGCTCACCAAGCTCACCACGATTAAATAAGATATTACTATGTTATATATATTAATTGATAATTGCTTGCTTATTTTTTGATAATTCACCGTTGCTAAGCAAATATTGACCGCTGTCAAGGAAAGTGGATTTTCTGCCGTCTTTTGTATCACTCCGCAAGTAGTCCGGTAACTTATCAACCCCAGTTTACTCGGTTGCTAAGCGACGTCAACGTCTTTGGCGGACTATTTCTCTGCTGATCAATACTACATACGCGGATAACAAATAAATAGTAAAAAGACACACCGTGTGAAGCTACATTTTTGTTTTGGCAAGTAGCCGTGGAATAAGCGGGATAATGTATCGGACGTCGCCGGTCATTATCGAAAATAAGCTTATTTTCCAGATAATGACCGGCGTTCCATACATAACACATTCAAGACAAAAATACAAAAAGTCGAGCGATCTGTGTCAAAATTTTTGGATCCTCTTCTCCGAAGCAGCGCGGGATGGGGTGTTATCAATCTGAAACGTGCCAAGCCCCTATAAGCGTCCCCCGTTTGTTGTGCAGTGCCCAACATGACAAGAAACGGTCTGGCGGGGGTGCTGCAGAGATCGCTACAGCCTGCCTTTGATGACCAGGTCTGCTTCGTAGCCACCGTGCGACTGGCTAAGCCTCAGTTTATTAAGGTACACACATGCACGCAAGCACACAGACCCAAGCACACACATGCACACACGCACCAGAGCATGCAAGCACACAGCCCCCAAAAACACACACACAGCAGTCCCTCCAGAAAAAACGTGATGTTGCGATCGCATAATTCAACGAATAATCAGCGAAAGTCTGCATATTCATGCGGGGGCCGCATTTTTTCAAATATGCCGCACTTTCACCGCATAAATTGCAGATTTCCGCGCAAAATATGCGGGGCTTGCATGATTTCATAATCCCTGCATTTTCGTTGCAAAAAGTCACATATATCTTAGCAGAAAAATGTTGTGCTACCTCACACAAGAGCAGCCATTTCCCCCTGTTGCCATGGGAACTTTATGAAGTGACGTAATTACGCGACGTGAACTTCATCAAAAAGCTGCATTTTTCGCAAGTTCCCGCATTTTTTTGCAAGTTTCCGCCATTTTTGAAAGTTCCCGCAATTTTATCACATAACATTGCATAAATATGCCGTATATTTCATCCCATTTTTAAGAAAACGTGCAGCATAATCAAGGATTATTGGCCGCAACAATCACAAAAAAACGGCAAAATTTCTGGAGGGACTGACACAGACATAAACACAATGCCTTACAGTTGTTGGGAGATTGGATACTTGCTGTTAGGGTGCTAATCTCAGGCTCTCCCCAAGGTGAAACTATCATAGCTTATTGTTTCTCTTTGCCCAATGACCCAAAGGTTCCGCAATGTAACATGTAGTCTCCTCACACTGAGTGGATGATGCATCCGTAGTTCAGCTGTTCTGCTGGTTCCTCATGCTTCTCTGTGTTCGGCCGTTTCCTCAAGTGTCTCTACGTTCTGCTGGTTCCTCATGGTCTATGTGTTCTGCTGGTTCCTCATGGTTCTCTGTGTTCTCGTAGGAGATGTGCACGGTGGAGGAGCCTAATGAAGAGTTCACATCCAGGCACAGTCTAGAGTGGAAGTTCCTTTTCTTGGACCACAGGTAAACTCCACTCAACCCCCATTGATTCTGTCTCATGCAATACATACAAATATACAATGTCAAATCGTAACACAATAGCACACAAAATAGTGACAACACGTGTGTTTGCTTTGTCTTTAAGATATGTATTATTTTTTTGTGTTTTGTTAAATATAAATAGAAGAACAAAACTAATCTCAAATGTGCCACGACGAATTAACCAAGAGTACACTCTTAATAATGGGTCCATCAGTTGATGTTGATCATGTGATTTCTCCTCGCCAGGGCTCCACCAATCATAGGCTACCTGCCTTTCGAGGTTTTGGGAACATCGGGGTATGACTATTATCACGTGGACGACCTGGAGATACTGGCGAAATGCCACGAGCACTGTGAGTGTTGCGTACATACCGCCTTACAATGGCCTTGTATTCATTAACAAATGTGCTCCTGTATCAGCCCGCTCTGTATCGGCCTTGAGAAGCCAAATTATTTTTGCGCTGTGGGTGGCTGCTTTAGAAATCACCGATGGCCCAGTCTGATAGCGCAGTGTTGGACTGTTGCGCTAGCTCACTGCAGTCCTTCTCCGTCCACACCTGCCGTGCCATTAATACTACGCCTTCTGCTCTGACTCATAGTGATGCTCAGAAATCCTCTTCTTACCCCGGCTCCACTTGAGTGTCTGCGCGCTATCTTGCCTCAGGTGGCACGCCAACCAAACCTTGAGTTATATTCATGCCTTAGCAGTGATGGGCGGTTTGGTTTTTGTTGTAGGAAGCTTCATTTCTTGGCCTGCAAAATCTGCCTCTCCCCAAAGAGATTTTATTTATGTCAATCCACATGGATTGAAAAGGGAAACAAGCCATACTTCGCCTTTTCCTACATTTGTAAAGGCAGCTGCACATAAAGTCTGACAAATTGTCAACAAGTGAGACAGATCAGAGGAGCGCATTTATGTTTGTTTTACTAGAGAAATAAGTGCCTTTAGTCCACTACTAATGAGATTCTGAGAACTGAAGCAATGAGGCTAATACCGACCAGCTGTAAACAGCATGCTTATGGTGGCAGTTAATAAGCACTTTAACCAAAGAGCCTGCAATTCCCATCAGGGTACTGTAGCCCTGTTGGAGCCAAGGTACTGGGACGGTGTCATTTAAGTAATGGTTTAAAAGCCATGCTTGGTTCATAAGCTTTTGAAAATGGAATTTGATTGCTTGCTTCCATGTTTTTCAAAAACTCAAAAACTTTCATTGGTTCATAACATCTTTCCTTTAAAAGGGAATACCTGCTTGTAGATTCTTAATGCTTTTGCAGTCTGTAATTGGAGCAATTCATCTATGCTAGGAATTATTTTTGATTCTGCAAAAGGTTCTGGTGTTTTATAAAACACTTTCGTCAGTCAGGAATGATCTTTATTTTCTATTGAATTACTTTTTATGTAGGTTGTATAAATACATGAGTGATGGACTAAAGTACTTTGAATTATTGACAATATTTCAATGAATGAATTCTCGTGTGGACCAAGCATGCTCATAAGGGTACATTCCCCCACTACTGTTTCAAGTCGCCCTCTCTGTGAACCTTCCTAAGTCCTTCTCCCTGACTCTCTGGCCCCTCTGCAGTGATGCAGTACGGTAAAGGGAAGTCGTGCTACTACCGCTTCCTGACCAAAGGTCAGCAGTGGATCTGGCTCCAGACCCACTACTACATCACCTACCACCAGTGGAACTCCAGGCCAGAGTTTATAGTCTGCACACATACGGTTGTCAGGTAAAGACCCTCAAATGTGTCTATTTTTCTTTTCTTATCTTCATGGAAACACCCGTTTCTACAATGAATAAAAATCCACTGTGACTGTGACAATATTGCAATATCCATAAGAAACAACATGTTGATCGGTACAGTCCGATTATTTTACGAAAAGGTCACCCTCGTTTGACTCGATTGATTAAGTAATTTAACTAATTGCAATATCCATAAGAAACAACAATGTTGATCGGTACAGTCAGATTATTTTACGAAAAGGTCACCCTCGTTTGACTCGATTGATTAAGTAATTTAACTAATTGATTCCTCTATCCGATTGTGTCCCTTTTATTTTTTAATCCATAATCTTGCTAGCTGGCTTTTCTAGACGACTGATGCGAGGACTTCAAATGTCCCATGAACCCTGCATCTCATTTGGTCTTCTATTTTTTTGTGTGTCCTTCCGTGTGTCTGTCCATCTGTGTGTCCGTGTGTGTGTTTGTCTGTGTGTCTGTACCTGTTTTTGTGTGTCTGTCTGTCAATCCGTCTGTGTGTCTGTCTGTCCATCTGTCTGTCCATGATTGTGTGTGTGTGTGTCTGTCCATCCATGTGTGTTTGTGTCTGTCCATCCATCTGTGTCTGTGTGTGTGTTTGTGTCTGTCCATCCATGTGTGTGTGTGTGTGTGTCTGTCCATCTATGTATGTGTGTGTGTGTGTGTGTGTCTCCAGCTATGCTGAGGTGCGGGCCGAGCAGCGCAGGGAGCTGGGGATCGAGGAGTCTGCTCCAGAGGTCACTGCTGACAAGGTGACCCACTGCTTCCTCTCCCCCACCCACACCTCTCAATACGAGCAGTCCTGCACTTGATGTAGAAACCCTGGACGGATCCAGAGGGTTTCCTGGACAGAGTTGATTTGGGATCACGTGGGGTCATTTGTTGCCTCATTGGATTAATCCAAAGTGTCTTTTCATGTTGTCTCACCCAAAATAGAATCAATGTAAATGCCTGACTGAGTTGGGGCTATACCCTCATGCTCTGTGTAAGCCTGGCATTGGGACGGCTGGCAAGATGACAAGGAAAACCAGTCAGAAAGTTTATGAGCGTTCGTTGGGTGTCTTATGGATTGTGACAAAGACAACCATAAAACAGTGGAGGGAGCCAGTTGAAGACAGCAAGCTATGTTTGCAGCACACCGTCTAGACACTGTCTCCTCCTTGATATTAGGGAGATTATTTAATATCAGCAGCCTCGAAAGCAGACGAAGGTCGTCAGCTGCTCATGGGAGGGGAGTTCTGATAAAACATGTTCTCTGAGCCAATCAGCAGCATCGCGGCGTCACCCAGACATCGATCAGGAAGTCTGGGAAAGAACGTATTGGCATCGACTGAGAGTTTCCACTGTGCTGGACGCTAACGATGATGTACATCCATAGTGCTTCCAATGTGCGCAGTGGTGACCTCACGATTTTAGCTCCACCTAATGACGAATGATCAGTCAACAGAGCTGAACATATGTGACCATTAGAACTGAACATGTGATCATACGTACTGTCATGTCCCAGCATCGCTCCATCCGTTTGTAGTAATACGTGCGTTAAGCCGTTTAAGGTTATGTCAATAGAAACTTTACTACTTATTATTTAACTAATACTTTCTGAAACTTGGTAATATTAGTCTGGTTGTACACTAAATATATATACTATATGTATATATCCCTTTCAGAGATCTACTCTGTTGCTAACTTCCCTTTGTGTTTGTGTGTCTGTCGGTCTGCATTTGTGTGTGTCTGTGTGTGTCTGTATCTGTATGTGTGTGTGTGTGTGTGTGTGTGTGTGTGTGTGTGTGTGTGTGTGTGTGTGTGTGTCTGTGTGTGTGTATTTATGAATATCTGTTTTTGTGTGTGTGCGTGTGTGTGTGCGTGTGCGCGTGTGTGTGTGTGTGTGTGTGTGTGTGTGTGTGTGTGTGTGTGTGTGTCTGTGTGTGTGTGTGTGTGTGTGTGTGTGTGTGTGTGTGTGTGTGTGTGTCTGTTCAGAGCCAGGACTCTGAGTCTGAGTCCCAGCTGAATACTTCCAGCCTGAAGGAGGCGCTGGAGCGCTTTGAGCCCAGCCAGACGCACTCTGAGTCCTCCCGCAGCTCGCAGAAGTCCTCCTCCCACATCTCCGACAACACATGCACTTGTAATTACGCACACACACACACACACACACACACACACACACACACACACACACACACACACACACACACACACACACACACACACACACACACACACACACACACACACACACACACACACACACACACACACACACACACACACACACACACACACACACACACAAACACACACACACACAAACATGCAATATCCCACTCTACTTCTATACCACACACACACACAATACAACATAACACACACAAACACATGTACTACCAAACACACACGTACCCACGCAATATGCACTACCACCCTCTCCCTGTCTCTATCTCACCCACAGTGACACACATGTAACAGCCAGGGTCTCCAACACACAGACGGCCCATGCCTCTAGTATAGGAGAGAGGGTGAACTGACGCCCAGACGAGAGGCCGTACTACAGGACGGTGACTCGGTGTGTGTGTGAGGGCGGGCTCTCATGAGTGCGTCTCGGTGTCTCCCCCGTCTCCGCAGCCACGGCCTCCAAGCTGCACATGGACACGGCCACGCCCCCCCGCCAGTCGCTGGCCTCCACCATGGAGGTGGCGTCGCAGCGGCGGTCCTCCATCAGCAGCCAGGTGACAGCCGGCCGGGCGCCGCCGCCGACACCTCCCCATGGGGCTCCCTATGAGCCGGAGGATAGGACTCCATCAAGGGGACACCCATTCTAATGATCCTATCGTTATTATTAATATGTTGATATTTGTGATCAGAGCGATTATTTGACACATGTATTTCACTTGGTTGGATTCTGTTTATTCACCTGTAATATAAATAATTTCCACAAAAATATAAACAATGTAATGGTTGGTAATGGGCTCCCCAAAAGTTCTGGGAGCGGTTTCTAACAGCTTTTGTTGTTGTTCCTGTTTGTAGTCCATGAGCTCTCAGACCACGAGTCAGAGTGTCACTCCAGCCATGATCAATCAACAACAACAACAGCAGCAACAACAACAACAACAGCAACAGCAGCAGCAACAACAACAACAACAGCAAACACAACAACTACAGCAGCAGCAACAACAACAGCAACTGCAGCAACAACAACAACAACAACAACAACAACAGCAACAACAACAACCCCAGCCACTCCAGACGGTGCAGGTGGGACATGATGTGTGATCTTGATTACATGTGTGTGTATTACACAACCTTTAAAGCAAGGCTAGGCAATTGCCAGAAACCAGCCTCGGGTAGCTCGCTTTTGAAAATGTTCACCTGAGAACATCCGATCCCAGCCGACAGCCCCGATGTTATCATCAAGGAGTTGTTCCCCGAGTAGCTGGGGCCGGCCACCATGTAACGTGCTGGAGTCCCGCCCCCCCCCCAGGTGAGCGCCATGCAGCACCTGAAGGAGCAGCTGGAGCAGAGGACCAGGCTGATCCAGGCCAACATCCAGAGGCAGCAGGAGGAGCTGCGCCACATCCAGGACCAGCTGCAGAGGGTCCAGGGCCCGGCTGTACAGGTACCTGTCCCTGCCTCGCCGTCGCCGCCGCCACTGCTGTGGCCACACGGTTTAAACACCGTGCTCAATAGCAGTTTCTGTCGCGTATAGCCGGCCGTGCCCGTGGTCAGCCGTGGCTATTGTAACGTGTAACAGTGACCTCAACCAGTGTGTATGCCCCCTGCTGAGAGGCTCTGACTCCCTGGCCCCAGATGTTCCTGCAGCCGCCGCAGGGGGCGTCCATGAACGTCCAGCTGCCTCCTGTGGGCTCGGTGCAGCAGACCACCACGCTGACCAATCAGATCCAGCAGATCCAGCAGAGCGCCGCCACGCACACAGGGAGTCAGCAGATCACCATCCAGCCACCTCCCCAGCCCACCCAGCAGACCTTACAGCAGCACCCCAACACCCTCGCACAGGTACACACACACACACACACACACAGTAATGTGATGCACTACTACACACATGCTCACTGTGTGTAGTTAGCATGCGCTGCTCATGTCCTCTTCAGGGGTTCTTGTGTTTCCCCTGCAGGGAGAGATATGCATGTTGAGATAAACCACACCAAAATCAAGAAGCCATAACTAAAAATAGTGTCTGAGAATGACACATTGTGCTCCCGGCTGGGGGGAGGGGCCTTTTTGGGGGTGAATACCAGAGCTGGAGGACTCGAGTCACATGGCTTGACTCAAGTCACATGATTTGACTCAAGGCACAAGGCTTAGCTAATATTGAAAACAGACTGGACTTGACTATGACTTTGTATTCACGACTTTGGACTTGACCTAGACTTCGAAAAATACCTAAAATAATAGTATTTTTTAGGGATATTGAGAAGTTAAAGAGTCGTAGAGTGGAAGATATCTTTAAAAAACATTCCCCACCCAACGATATGACTTTGTGTGTTGTTGCTTGCTATTGTCCAAAGAAGTCCAGGCGGATCATATGCAAAAGTCTTCGAAATAGTACTCTTAAGACACGGTTGACTTTAAAACACAGGATATTTCATCCACTTTTGTCGAATGTGTGCATATGTCATCTGCACGTGCGCGAGTATGTCGAAAAAACATGTATTGTAATTTGTATATAAAGATATGAATACATATATTAGTAAAGATATATCAAAAGATGAGAGGTGGCTCCTCAGCCTCTTTCAGGGGCCCAGCAGGGAGGGAGGTCACTGAAGTGATGACGATGCCCCCCCCCCCCCCCCCAGACCCAGGCCCAGCCACAGGGCTCCGTGTCCGCTCCCCTCTACAACACTATGATGATCTCCCAGCCGGGGCAGCCCAACCTGCTGCAGATCAGCACCAGCCTGCCCCAGACCAACCCCCAGCAGGGCGCCACCGTGACCACCTTCACTCAGGACCGCCAGATACGGTAGGACGGCCCCCCCGCGCCCACCCTGCCCTCAGGGGCCCTTCTCTAGGACTTCCTGGTCTGGGTTTTGGTGATTTTATCTGTGATACATTGCAGGCATCTGTTTCTGATCAAACGTTGGTGTTCTTACAAGTACACATAGGAAAATTAAGAATGCACAGCACACGCACACACTCATGCATATATATATATATATTTATATATATATATATATATATACACGCTTAGATTGAGAAAGTGAATAACTAAACAATGGAAAAAGACAGTTATCGCATGTAAGCTGGGTTTACTGCTGCTGGCAGTAAACCCAAAATAGATATTATTTTTACAAGGAAATATGTCTTGATATGATCTTCATAGGCATATTCTATGCCGTGTTATTACTGTCTCTGACATTTTCAATGTCATTTTGAGAAACAGGAGTAAAAATCGTATGCTCTCCTATGTCTCTAAGCTGCACGGCGGCGATTCTGCCCCTTAAATCGAATGGCTTGATGTTTGATTAATCCCCTGTTGACAACGTGTGTTGCTCCTCCCCCTATCCTCGCCCCGCCCCCCTGTTGTGACTCCCCCCCCCGCTGCGTGCTACGTCCAGGTTTCCCGCGGGCCAGCAACTGCTCACCAAGCTGGTGACGGCGCCCATGGCGTGCGGCGCGGTCATGGTGCCGACCTCCATGTTTATGGGCCAGGTGGTCACGGCCTACAACCCCTTCGGAGGACAACAGGTGAGGGAGAGAACAGCCACAAGTTATAGCGTCACGACGACTATAAAGACTTTGCTCTGCACGGCGACGAGTCAAAACGAGACTGGGTTCCAGTGCATTAAGGAGTAGTGCTCGTAGTTGTAAAGCCTCTTCACACTTCATCGAATGTCCCTCTTCAGAATTTTGTAATAAATCTAGGAGAAATTGGAAGAAAGTGCGTCCGTTCTCCGTTCCCCCCCCACTAAGTACAGTAGAGTATGCGTGTGTCCACGTTGGTTCCTTATCTAGCAAGTTCTGCCTTCCCTCAGCAGGCCGGACAGACGCAGACCCTCACGCTTCAGCCCGCACAGGCCCCCCAAGGCCAGCAGGACAACCAAAACCAGACCACCCTGGTGACCCAGAGTCAGCAGGGCCAGCAGCAGCAGCAGCAGTTCCTCCAGGTGACCCACAGGGGGCAGCACACACTGCTGAATCATCCTGATGTTTGTTTTACGCCCTCTGTTGTTTTTGTGTATGTCTGTGTGTGTGTGTGTGTGTGCGTTTGTCTGTGTCTGTCTGTCTGTATGTCTTTGTGTGTGTCTGTTTGTCTGTATTTGTGTGTGTGTGTGTGCCGTTATGCTTTTTTTTATAATAGCTATTTGTCTGTATTGTGTCCTTCACACAAATGATCATTTTAAAGATGATGGGGATGCCGGCTGTGTGCATTTGGGGCCAATATTCTACCACCAGGTGTGAGTGTGATGAGCAGCTACAAGCCGTTTCTAAATCTGCCCTGCGACATGGTGACATCACACGGGGGAGTGTCCACCCAGATGTAAAATGGATGGATCAGCCAACCACTTGCTACAGTCCACTGGGTAGGCCGGTGTACTGATCTGTCCATCAGTCCTCGGAAGGCCACTCCCACTTGCGGCGTCTCCATGTCGCCGGGCAGACTGTGAAACTCTATTGATAATCTGTGGCCTTTTGATAATCCCACGTCAAATCTCATATCCCGTCACCATTCCGTCGCCAGGGAACCCGTCTTCTCCACGGCAACCAGTCCACCCAGCTCATCCTGCAGGCGGCGTTCCCTCTGCAGCAGCAGGGCACCTTCACCCAGGCCCCGCAGCAACAGCAACCACAACAGCAACCACAACCACCACAACAACAACAGCAGCAGCAGCAGCAGCTACCACAGCAGCAGCATCAGCAGCAGCTCCAGGCGCTCCACCCGAGGCACCAGCAGCAGCTGAAGGTCCAGCCCCAGAAGCAGCAGAAGGTGGCCTCCTCACACCGGACTGACGGTCAGCCTCAGTAGTGAGGCCAGAAAGCCCCCCCCCCCCCCCCCCCCCCCCCCTCTTTCTCTCTCTCTCTCTCTTGCTCTCTCTGTCTCTCTACCTTAAGCTAATATGTAGGGGAGGAGGGGGCGTGGTCAAAGTATAACAAACTTCAATTTTTTCCCCACAAGAGGGCCGTCATTTCTTTTCACTCTCTTTTCCCAGCCGGAAAAGAAATGAACTGTTAAGGAGGAAAAGTAGGAACACGTGTTGCCACGGCAACCCTGCTGGATGAGACGGAACATGCCACCCCCCCCCCCCCCCACATCCTCCCCGTTCCCTGGGAGGCAGAGGCTCAAGTGCGGTCCCTGGTCTCTGAAAAGCTTGACGAACACACAGAGAACGCATCATCACCATGGTAACGAAAGACTGTTTTTAAAAGGCTGGGTCGCGGTTGGACCTGTACAGAAATACTGTATAATAAAGAAGACTTATCTTTGTAAATAATACACAATATAGCCTAACAAGGAAAAAACAAAAACAGAAATGTAGTATTTTATATGATTGCATGGAACGAAATAACTGTGTACCTAAGCTTACATCGGTCGGTTTTTATGGAAAAAAACTAATTGTACTTTTTATTTTATTTTTAGTGTGTGTCGTGGTCAATGGCGGGGGCGGGGCTGTGTTCTCCATAGCCGCGCCCCTCTCCCTCCCCCCCTCCCCCCCTATGAGCGTCGAGCCGCCCTTTCCACACGCTTTGTGTCCTAAATCCACCCTAACTACACGGTTAATATAGAGGGCGTAGGACGGGTAGTGAGCTGCGGCTGAAGGCAATGCGAAGCAGGATGATCACTGTGTTCAGTGGTCCCAAGTGCCAATAACAACATAATTAACCTTTATTTTCTTCTTCTTTTGGAAAGCTATTGAAAGGAGTATATATATATTTCCATCAGAATATAACCCAGAATAAAACGTGTGTGTGTGTGTGTGTGTGTGTCTGTTTGTGTGTATATATAGTAGGGATTATTTTTTGAAAGTCAGAGAGCCCTATACAAGACGCAGTATATCTTCAACCCCCCTGGATTATATAGCACTTAATGTGGTTGTGTACAGTAAATCACTATCAAGACCCGGTTCTTTGTAATCTCTGTGCATATGTGTGTGTATCTGTGTGTGTGTGTGTGGCTAGGGTATCTTGGAGAAAAGAGTTCTTGCAAGGAACATAGGTCTGTTTGTGCATGCTTGTTGGTGTGCTCTTGCGTGTGCGTGCGTGAGTGCATGTGTGTGTGTGTGTGTGTGTGTGTGTGCACGGGCCCGCCAGATAGCCCATGGTGTCTTACAATAATTGACTTAGTAAGCTTTGGTAGAGTTCGGTGGATGGTACTTGTATTCTCAGGAATGGTGAAAGGTTAGCTCCTGCCTCAGTGTGGAGAACAAGCGAGGACAGGACGACCCCCCCCCCCCCCCCCCCAGCCCCCTATGTGAGGAGGCGTTCAGCCAGGAAAGACCCCCGGTCTTCTGGGGCCATCCTCGACCCGTCCTGTCGCTCCCCAGGACCCCCCTAGGACCTCGTGCAGTACACGCCCACTCTCCGTCGACAGCAGGGGGAGGGCTAGCCAGGGCAACTGATCCCACCCCCAGTGGGTTCGGGCCTGACGACCCACCTTCACAAACAAGTTGTAAGCCATATCAAAACGGAGGGGCCTTGGATCGGAGCAGGAAAACGTTAAACGGTGGGAGAAGGAGGGCTAAAAACGTGGGAGTGACTTTTGGTGTGCGTGGGTCGGCGTGAATGTGTCTTTGAGCGTTCGTCGGTGTTTGTGTTGCTTGGTGTCCTTTTAGTCTACTTGCTCTCGCCACTCGTTGGGGAAGGGGGGGAGGGGTGTAGTAGGCCCGCCGATGGCGTCGCGGCGACGTTCTCATTGGGAGGAAAAGAAAGATGTTGACCCAAAGATTCCCATTGAAGGAGACGACTTTATATTGAGGCTGCAGCTAATGGCATTGTTTCAACTGGAGGTGTGTGACATGGGGCCGTCGCTTTGTACGAGCCCCTGCCCTGGGTTAGGTAAAGGCTGTCTGGTTTTTTTTCAACTGGGATGTAAAGGAAAGCATTTTTCTCCTTCTCAAATGGGGAACTGAGGGGCCAGTTGGTTCCCCTCAACCCCAAGCGATAGCCAATCAGTTCTTGCGTTGCAGTAAAAAGAAAGATACAAATTTTTTCAAGAAACTTCCTCTTAGGGTTAGAGTGTTGGAGGACGGACTAGCCTGGGTGTGGCATAGCTCCACCCGAATGTGTGTGTGTATTTGTGTGCGTGTGTGTGTGTGTGTGTGTGTGTGTGTGTGTGAGAGAGAGAGAGTAGCCACATGTGTGGGTATACGAGTCACTGTAACCAGTTTTAGCTTCCTAGCAATGGCATCAGATGAATGGATGTGAACGAAGCAATGCAAAGCATCACTACAAACAGGTTCAACGAAAACAGGCACTTATTTCTTATTTCTTTTTTTTTTTTTTCTGGTTTCGAGTCAGGTGACCTATATAATAGTAAAAGACACAGAAACGAATCACATCAGACTACGAAGTAAATAGAGATCCTTCAGGATGTAAACTGTGAGTGGGGAGTGTGGATTTCTTTGAGGGGTCAACGAGAGCCGGACAGCAATATGCGGGACCACCCCGGGGGTCGCTCAGGTCCTATAGGGGCCCTCCAGCCCGCTGAGGGGCCGCTGGTGAGACGTTGTTCCACATGGCGCCACGGAAACCAAGTCCAAAGAATGTAAAGCTGTAGTATTAGTTTAGTTGTATCTTTTTGTGCTCTCAAAGACGAATGGATGTGATCCCTTGCTGAGAGAAATGAAGAGAGCCTCTGGGGAAAGGGCGTGTCATGACGGGAAGTAAAGGTTTTGTGGAAAATGTCAATCGAATTGGTTGGCTTCACGGTTGTAAACGTGCCAGTGCTGCAGCTCTGTAACTACACACTGGATTGCTTGTCGCCATCTAAAGGTTAGGGTTAGTGTACAGTCTATGATCTGTCCAAATCAAAGAACTATGGTGCACTGTAAAATACAAAACAGATGAACAGGTGCTGTTTCCCATGAAATGGTGCGGTCAAAAAGATGTACGATACGACCAAATCAATCAAGTTTGTTAGGTCCTGTTTTTCGATTTAAACTTGTTTGTATGGTTCATGTTTTTTATATATTCAATAAAATATGTTGAAATTGGTCTTTAAAACATCCAGTGTAAAAAAATGTAATTGTGACACATTGCGACGTAAGATGAGCCTTTTTTGTTCTGTTCAGGAGGAACCTGCATCATTTTAACTATAGTAGTTTATAACCTTTAGGTGGCAGTAAAGACAAGACATTGGTCTGTTGTGTAGTCTCTTTTAATATCTGCTCGGAGAAAACATTAAAAGTGTGTTTCGTCGAATAATTTGGGAGCTCGGATATTTTGAACGGCATGCCAAGAAAGTACGGTTAAATCCCAGCCCTAACTCTCCCCTCACACCGGGAACATCTGTCGACCCTTCATACAGAGGTTTATAACAAAGGACGGAATCAGGTTTGGTTAACTGTGGGTCTGTATGCAAGATGTCCATAATGCGTCCTGCTACTACACCTCTGTGATAAAGGCCCCTGCGCCTAATTGTTCTGTACAGCTAGTATTCTTTACACACGGCACCAGTATTCAGTGTGAAATGGTGCTATCTGCTTATCTATACTGTACTGTATGTATGTAAGTCTCCATATTTTGCTCATCTACTGTGCTCCTTTATTCACCCCAAAGTAAAATGTAACAATGTATATTTTGAAGCAAGATGTTTGCTATCGTTATAACCCCAGACTGCCCCCTACTGGACGTTTTGAAAATAAAACCAACTGCAAATTATTATACATGAAACAATTCTATTTGTCTTGTTTTTTTCCGTACATTGTACATCATATTTACATTAAATAAATTGTGCTGTGTGTAATTAGACGGTAGGGGAAATAAGTATGCTCATTGCGTTCGACCATCACATCATCTTTATTACAAGTCAACACACCGTATCAAAACTTTGATAAACCTCAAAACCTTGGTGTATCTCACTGGAAACGCTTATTTTCACATTCACTCTAGACCTCTTGCCCTAAGAGGGCTCTGTAGAAACACCAAAGTCTCATGCAACCGGTCCTATTTCCCCCTGAAAGGCATGTTTATTTACACTGCATCGTACGTCCTTTTGACATTGAGCTAGCACAGGTAGCATTTGTGGAGCTAACAGCTATGGCGAGCTCTACAAAACATAAACGGACCAATACAAACTAGGTTTCTCCTCCAGCGGGATAACGTACAGTGAGCACAACAACATCGCCATTAAGAACATGCCTTAATGCTATGATTCATATTCTCAACACCTTCTGTACACATATCTAATAAAAAAAACACAACAAAGAAATCAAGAGGCAGTGCTGTACATTTGGTTTTATAAGGCCGATAGAGAAGTACTCGAAGGAATACCGACAACAAGAGAAAATAAACCACTTGTTTACGCAGAGGGATGCAAAAATACATACAAAAAACATAAACTGTTCACTCCTGACTTTGTGTCACTCCATTCCTTCAGGGTCTGAGGTCATTTCTCTCTCCAAGGTCAGGTCGGAGGAGTGCTACTGCCCAAGCATCCTAACTTCTTAGCACTAGGCACAAGACAAAGCTAAAAATGGACCGGGGTCCTAGTTGATTGATGCAGCTGGACCCTGTGACAGACGGTAATGGAGTCGGTGCAGGAGTCAGCTTTATGAGAGACGCATACCTGAAATAAACGCGGCAGGAATCAATAACTTCAAGAGGAGAGAGACAGGGGCCGGAGCGCTGAGAGACTGCAGCCTTGTGAGGTGGAAATGTATGAGGTACGAGAAAAGGAAAGAGTGAGATAGATGTGGAGAAACAGGGAGCGAGAGCGAGAGAGAGAGAGAGAGAGAGAGAGAGAAGAAGCTTGATGCAGGTCGATCAAGAGTGACAGACGGGAAACTGGTTGTTAGAGGTAAGTGTCCGTTGGATTCTGTTAGTTTGAGGGTTGTCCGTTGAACAGCGTGTTCTGGCGTGCGTGCTAGTCCATGAAGACCTCTGTGGCGCTGAGCAGCAGGGGCTGGGTGGAGGCAGTGGTGCTGCACACGGAGCTCAGCCGCCGCGACGGGGTCCTCTGGGGCCCGTGGGAGAGAGCAGCGTTGCTAAGCCGCAGGTAGATCTGCAGGGGGACACAGCAACAGAGGCTTTCCATTTAAATAAGATTTAACCTTGTGATGTGTGTGCCAGCAGGCCGGAGCCCCGAGTCAAATGCTGGGTGAGTTGCAGGAATATGGGAAATGGCATTCACAGCCTCAAGCTCAAATAGACCCTTATCACGGAAGCATCGTCGTAAGGTGAACACGGGCTCAGGGGCTAAGAAGGTTTTAGAAACCTACCAATGTAACATGAATTAAAATGTTCCATTAATAAGGGTTAAGCCTCACCTATCCTGATGAGGCTTAACTTCAATGAACAGCCATATAAAAATCCCAAGGTCCATTCCGATTTTAAGAGATTCCCGGTAATCCCGAAATCTCTTACATTTTTGGTGTTTTCGGAGAGCAGCATCTCAGTGCTCTCCACCAGCTTCTGGAAGGAGGGTCTCTTCAGGGGATCGTCGTTCCAGCAGGACAGCATCATGTCGTACCTGCAGAGAGTGCCCTGGGGTCACGGTTTGACCCTAAACTTCTCTCACGAAGGCTGATTCTCTGTCTAACCAGTACAGCTCAAACATCACCGGTTTAATTGAATCATTTGAATGCAAGCATCGGACTGCATGTCCGATTCAATTGAATTTGATGATTCTAACATGACTTCCACGTGTACATCTACACATACTTTCTGTCTCTTTCCATCTACCTGTCTGTCCATTAATCCTTCTAATGTATCCCACGTTCGGCTAGAACTTGGAAATAGGATTTATTAAGTCAGAGTTTCAAGTCTGATATTTTAACTGGAACGCCCCTGAAGTCGGAATTCCTACTGGTAGAATTATACTGTTTTTTACTACTCCGGCCTTTTTTGTTTCTAATTTAATTGAGACCTACTTTTTCATTTAATTGAAGTAGGTCAAACACACAGTACTGTTTAAACTTCTATTAACATGTTTCTGTGGTGTTTACACAAACACAAACACACACACACACACACACACACACACACACACACACACACACACACACACACACACACACACACACACACACACACACACACAGACTCTCACTGTCACTTACTCACTTACTAACTCACACACACACACACACACACGCACACACGCACACTTACATTTCGGTGGGTGCAAACTCGGGCATGGTCATCCTGTGCCCCTCCTGGATCATTCTGTAGAACGCCGAGCCCACCTGCATCCCAGGGTAGGGACTGTTGCCTGGGAAACAAAACATCATTTTTGTCATTTATCAATAGAGCTCAGAGGTATACCTGTGGTCGTGACATGGATACACATGAAGGTCCAGGTTAAATTTGTTATTAGCAGGTGGGATCTGCGTTTTTCCTTTTTAAATTGAGGCCGTCAATGACAATGCTATTTGTAAAAAAGTTATGTGGTTAAAATTTCAATTGATCTGACCATATGTCATCTAGATTCCCTGTGGTTAGTGGATAGTTCCTTGGTTAATTGGTTAATTGGTTGGATGTGTGTTGTTATGTTGATCTATTTGTCATGTGGAAATGGTATAGCAAGGTTTGGTTCAGTTTTTTTTTCCTTATTAATAAAGCCTTCCAATTGGCTACTGTTTATCTCGTCATTGATTATGTCATTAGTTGTTAATAACGTTCATGGCCTGTTTGAGCTCCTGTAAGCTGAGGTGAAAGTGGGCAATGAGCACTAGAAGAGGTGCTCATGATTTAATCCCCATATCTCGTCGCCATAACTTGACCTTGGCATGGGACAATAACCCTTCTAAGGATATTTTTAAATAACAAGACATCCGTGTTCACAACACAAACGGGTCGCGGTCATTATACTGAGAATGCACACCCAGTGAGAAGATCTCCCAGAGCAGGATGCCGTAGGACCACACGTCGCTCTCGTAGGTGTAGACGTAGTCAAAGATGCTCTCTGGGGACATCCACTTGACCGGCAGTCGGGCCTGAACACACACAGGGGGATTAGTGATCCAGCAGACAACATGAGATACCTAGGCTCAGAGTAGTGGTCACACGGGGGATTAGTGATGCAACAGACAACATGAGATACCTAGGCTCGAAGTAGTGGTCACACGGGGGATTAGTGATCCAGCAGACAACATGAGATTGATAGGCTCACTGTAGTGGTCACACAGGGGATTAGTGATCCAGCAGACGGCATGAGATAGCTAGGCTCAATGTAATGGTCACACAGGGGGATTAGTGATCCAGCAAACGACATGAAATACCTAGGCTCACTGTAGTGGTCACACTGGGGGTAAGTGATCCAGCAGACGACATGAGAAGATAGCTAGCGGTGGACAGCAGGGGCTAGGCTCACTGTAGTGGTCACACAGGGGGATCAATGATCCTGCAGACAGAGCAGCAAAGGCTCACTGTAGTTGACCACTACAGACCACTACCGGTTCAGCGGCAGACGGATCGGTGAAGGAGTGTCAACCGGTGCTGCTAGGGTCATTTTTCGAACCCTCAAAATTAAATTCTTCATACTGCCAATGGCTTCCACAGCTGTGGAAGCTGTGGTAAAATACAGTTTATTAGCACTTCTTTCTTAGTTGTTGCTCATTAAATCGTACGTAAGTCGTTCAATCAGAAGTGTGCAACGGCACCCTGTGATGCTAGTCGTTCGTCATCGAAGAACCTTCAAAGTCAATTCTGCCGGCCGCAAAGAGTCTCAATAGCAGAAATGTAAGGCTTTTACGACGAGAACGAGGCTTCTAGCACAGATTGGTTATGGAATAAAAAAAACATTAGCAAATTAATTGAATCCCTTGATAATTACAGACTTCCATGCAATAACCACAGTTCTGAGTTCTGAAAGAAAAAGGAAATATCTATAATACAATAAAAGGCTTTCTGGACATTAACGTAAATACTAATTCAGAAAGACCCACTTACAGGCGGGGACGGGGGGGACGGGGGGGGACGGGGGGGACGGGGGACGGGGGGGACGGGGGGACGGGGGGGACGGATGGACGGGGGGGACGGGACGGACTCACGTTGCCTCTGAGCACATAGTTGGAGTCGGTGGTGATGTCCCGGGCCAGGCCGAAGTCACAGATCTTGGCCACTCTGCCGCGGGTCAGCAGAATGTTGCGGGCGGCCAGGTCTCGGTGGATACACTGGGTTCATAGGGAAGCGTGTTGACACGGCAGCCTGGAGCACTTTGCTCTAGTGCTGACCCGTCTACCGCACTGCATCACACACACAAACACGTACACACAGACATGCAAGGACACACACAGATGTGCGCACGCAAAACACACACAAATACACGCACACACACACACACACACATACTGTACACAAGCATAAACAACGAAACACGCATGCACCCACACACACACATACATGCATGGACACAAGCATGTATGTGACACACACACACACACAGAAATTAACACGCACATGTGCACACACAAACCCACATATACACACAGACGTACAGACACACACACACACACACACACACACACACACACACACACACACACACACACACACACACACACACACACACACACACACACACATACACACAGACACAAGCATTAAGCCTTACATTTTTGGAGGTAATGTACTCCATTCCTTTGGCCACCTGGTAGGAGAAGCTGAGGAGATCCTGGGCGTCGATGGACAGCTCATCGATATCATCTGGATGGAGAGAAGAGGCGTGTCACTTAGAGGATCTCCTTCTCCCTGCAGGCGGCGAGCACAGGGGAACCGGTCAATACCGCTCTGCGCTAGGCTGGCAGGGCCGACGTCCTCCGATGGGGATAAATGTCTATAGGCGCACATCCCTATGGTTGAGGCACTCAGCTCTGAGCTCAAACCGCCGACAAACTCTCACAGGATTGCTTTGAGAGGCTCACTTTCTGAAACTCAGATTGCACGGTAACAGCAATTTTACAGCGTAATGCAAGGTTAGATAGGATAGTACTTTATGCTTCACAGGTAGGAATGCGGGGGTGATACCCTGTATGCTGTACTGGACTGCTACTTTGACGCCAGGGACATAGTTTTCACCGTCTCCTCCCGTTCAGTAACGCCAACTGGGGTCTCTCTCTCTCTCTCTCTCTCTCTCTCTCTCTCTCTCTCTCTCTCTCTCTCTCTCTCTCTCTCTCTCTCCTCTCTCTCTCTCTCTCTCTCTCTCTCTCTCTCTCCTCTCTCTCTCTCTCTCCTCTCTCTCTCTCTCTCTCTCTCTCTCTCTCTCTCTCTCTCTCTCTCTCTCTCTCTCTCTCTCTCTCTCTCTCTCTCGTTCTAGTATTAATGACCGTAACTGTCTCTCTGTATCCGGCCCTCGGTCGCGGCCTCAGTTTCCTGTTTCTGGCAGCTTTCTGCCGTTAATACGTTGAACTGCTTCTGCTGCTTCCTGAATCCTGTGCTCTGTGTCCTCCCTGACCCCAGGTTTCCATTATTCAGTTGGCTTCGATGAATAAACCATAGGAGAGCCGCGATGTGTGCTTGTTCAGAAGAGTCACTCGCCAGCCAAACACACCGTCTCTGTTTGTGAATGGAGGTGACGATGGAGGTGGGATAAATGTATTGGACAAGGCTGGGCTGATTTGTTTTATTATTTATCATCACAAATAGTACTAACATAATCAATAGAGTCGGCTTTAGGAAAACCATATTTAACCATGTGTAAGGACCGGGTGTCTTGCGGAATATTTATGGGTTCCCACCTGATTCCGAAGGCCTCTCTTTCTCAGACGGACGCATTGGCATGTAGTCACTGCCAATGACCTCTCTGCTGCAAAGGTGAACACGCACGCACGCACGCACACACACACACACACACACACACACACACACACACACACACACACACACACACACACACACACACACACACACACACACACACACACACACACACACACACACACACACACACACACACAAACAATAATTTAATAAGTTGGTTAAAAAGTAATGGTGTAATGCTTGATGTGCACATGCAGGCACACACACACACACACACACACACACACACACACACACACACACACACACACACACACACACACACACACACACACACACACACACACAGACACACAAATAGCTCCCTCACACACACACCTTGCCGGCTCTCTCTGTTTGTGCACATTGCGGTAGTAGTTGCCCCCGGTCTGGGTGTTGAGGAACAACTCTTTTTTCCTGCGCAGGAAGTTGAGGAGGTCCCCATAGCAACAGTACTCTGTGATCACCAGAGTGGGGCCTGCAGATGGAGGACAAAGTTTTATAACACAACATTTTGATCTAGTGAGGGGATAAGGGGATATAAAATATGGTTTTACCATCTCCAATCCTACTGTCTTCTGTAGACAAACAGTAATAAAGTGTCTGTCCCTTGTCGTGTTTTATCAATAGAACTATGGAGTTGTCGGTACAAGACTCCCGTCTCTCCATAAAGCCCATATTTGTGGAAGATCAGATGTTTTTCTCAAAGGCTGACACTTTATGGGCCTGGGGTACACCAACGTTCATGGAACCTGAAAGACCTGCCATTTCTACAGGCTTGTGCAAATGGCCTTTGGATCAACAGAACTTCCTTGCCCTCAAGTGGGTTTCCACTGGCTTTGATTAGACAAGCCTGAGGTCATGATGCATACACAACCACACACAACCACGAACGCACGTACACACACACACACACACAATCACACACAAACACACACACACACACACACACACACACACACACACACACACACACACACACACACACACACACACACACACACACACACACACACACACACACACACACACACACACACACACACAAACACAGCTCCCCTCACCTCCAACAGTGCACGCTCCGAGCAGGTTCACGATGTTGACGTGGTTTCCAAGGTAACTGAGGACCTTTAGCTCGGACATCAGCGCCTCCTTCTCCGTAGAGTGGGCGTTGGCTAAGAGGACATCATCAGGGTTCCATCATTCAGACGGTGTCCCCGTATAACAGTATTGCATGTACCCTATCACACATAGGCAAGTACAAGCGCACACACTTACGTTTGAGCATCTTGACAGCAACAGTCATGACAGTATCTGCAGAGCAGAGTCCGTAGGCTGTGGCTATTACAACCTTCCCAAAGGCCCCTGATCCAAGTGTGTTACCTGCAGGTTGGCACACACACAAACACACAAACAGACAAACACATGCACATACACACACACACACAAACACCACCATTTAAAATTCAAAGTAAAAATTGTAATGTACTTTGGGAAGCTAATTCTAATTCGGAAACTTTAGAAACAACTCACAAACACACACACACACACACACACACACACACACACACACACACACACACACACACACACACACACACACACACACACACACACACACACACACACACACACACACTAATACTTGCACATGCATGCACACACACAAGCATACCAAAGCGTAGTTTCTGGCGAGGAAACTCCCACTTGGGGTCGTACGGGAGCTGGGTTGGATCAATGTAAATGTAGTTGTTTCCATGGATACTGTCTATCACCTTCCACTGGATTTGGAACTTTGGTTTCTATTTCAGAGAGCGACACAGAGAGAAAAAGAGAGACAGAGAGAGACAGATAGAGACAGAGAGAGACACAGAGAGACAGAGAGACACAGAGAGAGAATTTCAAAGTTAGGCACTGTTTAAAAGCAGGTTTAACATTATATTGGAATAGTAAAGTAAAAAGGTAATATTTGACTAAAAATAAAAATACACCAACTCAAGTTTCTGTCTATTACCGTAAATAAAAATATACGGTAATACTATGTTTGAAATCAAATGTGTTGTCAAGTTGGTAAGGTTAGGGCAAGTGGGTTAGGGTTATCTCTAACCCATACCTTTTTAAATAATGTATCAATGAAAACCGTAGTTAACGTGAACACCATAACCTTAGTTAATATGGACAACAGTATTAAACATGAACACCATAATGATATCATCTGTTACGTATTTGTCAGTAAAAGGCTAATTAACTAATGTTAATGAATGCTTCATTAACGTACCCTTATCGTTAAGTGTTACCATTACATTTTATGAATTGAAAGCAGATAAAAAAATAGATAGGCAGCTCACTTATATTTCCATATCAATAATATATGAGGCACAAGAGATAATTTATTAATATCAATAAACATTACCCTGTGCTGCTAATGTTTCAAACTCCAAGCTGTGTTAAGTTGCATACAAAAAACAATTCATGCAACTTTAATCGCATTCTATACATAAGAGAGCCAAGTAAAAATGAAATGACATGAAAAACAAATGTCATAAATGATCTGTTGGCTCCGTATTTGAACGTCTCTTGCGACCGGCCGTGTGGCACCACAGATGGGTCCTTCTCTCTCCCACTGTCTGTCCATGGCTCTTATTCTCTTCAATTATATGGTCACTGTCCTGTCCATAATGGTACCAGACCATATGACAATGTTGTCCCTAACCCTATTGTCCTATTCCACTTTCCTCAGTTTCTTCAATGTGCGTATTCAGAAGGTGGTATGGACCAGCGTCAACGCCCCCCCCCCCCCCCCCCTTCAGAATCCAATTAGGACGTGTCTGACTGGACTCCCTCATCAGTCCACCGCAGAGCATAGATAAGCCCCTCAACGTCAATCCCAGATGGATGGCCGTTGAAAAGCCCCAGCATAGCAGCGGAGGACCCAGTGAAACCCTGGGAAAAGCTCTGGCTTCCCCGGGGCCAGGACCGGGGCTCACAGCTCACCTAGCGCTTAACAAACATAACGCAATCGATCGTCACAATGTATGCATGGTCTGCACTCACTCACACGCACCCAGAGCAGGGAAAGAACCCGTTCCATCAGATACGACACTGATAATCTGGCTGAGACCCGCAGCGAGAGATCATTAGCAAGGAAAGCTTGGCCTCCTCATCGCACGCAACAACACAAGTAAATAAATAGGAGTCACAGCCGGCCATTAGTTAATGACTACTGCAGCCCCAGCCAAAC
This sequence comes from Gadus chalcogrammus, assembly GCF_026213295.1. NCBI lineage: Eukaryota > Metazoa > Chordata > Actinopteri > Gadiformes > Gadidae > Gadus > Gadus chalcogrammus. The sequence goes on along the minus strand of NC_079414.1, from coordinate 13,240,331 downwards.
ACTCATTGCTCATAAGTGCTTGTTGTGGCATGTTATTTTTTGTGTGTGTGTGTGTGTGTGTGTGTGTGTGTGTGTGTGTGTGTGTGTGTGGCAGTGGACCCCTATGCCTCCTGCAGCAGAGAGCCTGCTGTATGCCTCCACCATTCCCATATCTCTGTAAAGCAGTTTTTACCCCCATTGGATTCCCTGTGTGTGATGCTGGTGGTGGTTCAGGCCTCAGGGGGGCGAGGGGACGTCATAAGAGGTTTGCCATCGTTATTAACCCTAACTTATTCAGCGGACTGTAAGAGCTTATGTGTGGCTTGCTGTTTCCTGTCAGTTTTTTTTATTTTTTTGTATTAACCTTGTTAAGTTGTGGTGTTACACCTCTCTTGGCCTAGCCTGAGAACCAGACAATTCTCTGGAGCGCATTTACTCTGCAGATAAGGTCTGTCTCCCCTCCCAAACCAAAAGGTTTCTGCCCGGTACGAGATAGCCCCACCAATCACAACCGTCCATCTAGTATGAGGCGGGATCAGTACGGTGAAGCATTTTGAACCACAACAAAGACGGCTGCCGCTGACAACGCTCCGTCGGTACCGCCGTAGACAGACAGACAGTATTCTACTGGTACTTAATCAACACACCTTGTTCTTCCAAATTCCTACGGCAAAAACGGCAAACCTGGTTCCCAGACATGTCGATGGTACACAATCACAGCGGCCCTCTGCTGCAAGCATGTTGTCTGCTGTAAGCATGTTGTCTGTATGCATGTAGTACAGTCCAGTGTACGCTAAGCATATGCATGGACACTGAGGTCCAGTGTATTCCATGTATAGGCCCGTGTGTATGTTCATGTGTATACTGTCCAGGCCCCTCCTACTGACTGGTTACCTGTAAGTACTTGTAGATCAGGACCACCAGAATCAGGCTCAGCACCACGCCAGTGGCCAGCATGCCGGTCAGCAGGGGTCTGAAGAGCTCGTGGGGAACCGTCCGTTCTGGAACACATTCAAGAACACAGAGACACCCACCAGCACACCGCCCAGTGAGAACTCATGTTTCATAGGCTCGTAACCTGGCAACAGACAGACAGAGAGAGACAGAAAGACAGACAGACAGAAAGACAGACAGACAGACAGACAGGCAGGCAGACAGACAGACAGACAGACAGACAGACAGACAGACAGACAGACAGACAGACAGACAGACAGACAGACAGACAGACAGACAGACAGACAGACAGACAGATAGACAGACAGACAGACAGAAAACACACACACACACACACACACACACATTGTTTCCCATACACGAAGCAGCTGTGGTAAAGGCGTTGTTGTTGTTATGTTGATGGGGGTCTTAGCGTGTCTCCAGCAGTTAATCCCAACATGCATAGTCAGCATTCACTAACTCTGTTTAATCCAGTGACCCCACAACTAGCCCCCCATGCACACGTCTTTGTGTGTGAGAGTGTGTGTAAGTGTGAATGTGTGTGTTTGCAATTGTTGTATGAAGGTATTATTGTAGCAAAAGTCTTTAACACCTGTAACTGCAGATTTTGTATGCGTACACTAAAGTCACAAATGTGTACAACAGTACATTTGTAAATATATATATATTTTATATATTTATATATATATATATATATATATATATATATACATATTTTTTGTAAATATATTGTGATCATTAAATAGGGTCTACGAGTTCACAAGTCTGTGTTGCAGGTGCACAAAGCCTATCCTGTGCTGTGCATCACAACTTCAAAGAGTCATACAGACACTTTTGCTACAATCATTGCAGCGCAGTTGGTGCAAAACACATTCACACAGACTTGCAGGAGCAGATTCGAGCAGTTGTAACGATGAACTTGTGCTCCCTCATTAAAATGCTGAATCAACATAGCGTTCTATATCATTTTATTTGTGAGGACATTTTTCACAGATGTGTAACTTCTGATGCGTTAGTTTACATTTGGGTTTACGAATGCACAAAATTTGGGCATGTTCTCAGATTATGAAACACGGGTGTGCAAATGTGTTTTGGACCAACTGCACTGCAATGATTGTAGCAAAAGTGTCAATTGCATGACTCTTTGAAGTTGTGATGCACAGGATATGATTTAGGCACCTGCCCAGATTTGTGAACTCGTAGACCCTATTTAGTGTTTACAATGGTAGAAAAAATATTTACGACATCAAATGTACTTTTACATATTTATGACTTTAGTGTATGTATACAAAATATGCAGTTACAGGTGCTGAAGACTTTTGCTACAATAATACCTTCATTTTGTTCAGGCTTTGTAAGTGCAGTTCTGTCTCATTAATCAAAATGAATTATGCTGCATAATGCATGTGGGTTGATGTTTTTCTTTCTCTGCATGCCTGTCCACCTGTCTGTCTGTCTGTCTGTCTGTCTGTCTGTCTGTCTGTCTGTCTGTCTGTCTGTCTGTCTGTCTGTCTGTCTGTCTGTCTGTCTGTCTGTCTGCCTGTCTGTCCATTGGTCTGTCTGTCTGCCTGTCCCCTATCTGTCCCTGTGTGTCTGCTTACAGCTGATAGAGAACAGTGTCGTACCCTGTCTGTCCCCCAGTGTCCCCCTGTGTCCCCCAGTGTCCCCCTGTGTCTCCCCCTGTGTGTCCCCCTGTTCCCCCTGTGTCTCCCCCTGTGTCCCCCTGTGCGTCCCCCTGTGTGTCCCCCTGTGTGTCCCCCTTTGTGTCTCCCCCTGTGTCCCCCTGTGTGTCCCCCTGTGTGTCCCCCTGTGTCCCCCTTTGTGTCCCCCTGTGTCCCCCTGTGTGTCCCCCTGTGTGTGTGCTCCTACCGCTGATGGAGAACAGTGTGAAGGCCTCCTCCTGTTCCGAGCTGGCC
>NC_079414.1:13229982-13234982 GCF_026213295.1 Gadus chalcogrammus | reverse complement strand
AGATCTTTGTGTATCTGCCTAAATATATTTCACGCAGTCGACTCAACCGTGACATGTATTGACCTGGATCTGTTTTACTACAGTGTAGAAGACTCCTCATATTCATTGACAAACCAACACTGTCGTATCATTTCATCATGTGCATTTACAAACTCCTCACAAGCCCTCATCAAGAAGCGGGCATGGCAAATGATTTATGTTAGCTGCAGGGACAGACTGGGATTCAAACAGCGGCCCTGTGGGTCAGGCAGATCGCCCTTGCATGTCCACGTTTCGGTATTCATTCATTAATGTGTCAATTTGACCCGGCCGGCGACTGGGCTGGAACTGCCCACAGTTCCTAGCTCTGTTTACAACCGGAACTGTCCAAACACTAAAAAACTAAAGAAAGTGGGGGCCACCTAGACTGTCAGGGCCTCTTCTGCTCTCTCTCTCTCACCGCGGCGGGGGGGAAGTCCCACTTGAGGCTGAAGTCGGCGTTGACGTTGGAGGAGCTGCAGCTGAGGTCGAAGGTCTCCCCCAGCCTCAGGATCACGTTGTCCCGGTGGGACAGCAGCAGGGCCGGGGGCAGCGCCGGCACTGGAAGAGACCCCGGGCAACAGGCGGCGTGCGTTACTACACACACTACTTCTGGCCAAGGAGGAGCGGGTCCATCTCAAGCAGTTACCCTGGGTTAAAACCCAGCTACAAACAGACAATTCACGGATGCACATACACAGCCCGACACATGGGTCTGTGCGGAGACAAACAGAGACAAATGGGCATGCACCAAAACATCCTCACGCACACACACACACACCACACACAACACAACACACACACACACACACACCACCACACACACACACACACACACACATAAACACACACACACACACACACCACACACACACACACACACACACACACACACCACACACACACACACACACACACACACACACACACACGCACAGAGCAGCATTTCTTCATCTAGGGTGATGCTTTGATGTTTGTAGACACTGAGGCTGAGCACATATAGTTCCTGAGCAATACAGATAAATACGTTGTTTGGTACATTTCATTTAATCTCTTATAATATTAGGAAAATATCATATATTTTAAAAATAAAAGAACAAATAAAGCACATTGTGGACACAGCATGTGCATTCGTGCACAAGGACATGAGGGCAAATGCAACAGTGTGCCGTAAGTACGTGGTACCACACGTACAACTTCAGATGTTTACCCAAGCAGTGGCTTCACCCGCCGTTGGAGATCTTTGTTCGTTTACTAAACCGCTGTAATCCCTGCCCGGTTAATCCACAACCACGGCAGTTCCCCTGCCCGGTTGGGGAGGGGCATGATAACGGCCCTAAACCTTAAAAGACTGTAGACCGAAGTCTAGTGTTTCGTAAGGCTAGTCTCTATTAAAGGAGCAGTATGTAACAAACGTACTGTAATACATCATGAAACGACCATGATCGATTTTAGAGATGATGGAAACATGCTGACTGAGTTTGTTCTCCTTTGAAAGGTACATTTCTTATTGTTATTGGTGCTGCTATCTTAAGCCAAGCATAAGTCAATCTCTATCTTGAGTCTAGCTTCTCTTATTTCTAGTCCATTTTAAGTCAGGTGTATCTTAGGTCTAGCTTCTCTTATTTCTAGTCCATCTTAAATCAGGTGTATCTTAGGTCTAGCTTCACTGTCTTTAATTTAGTTTATCTAGCTTTCCTCTCGTTATTATTTTAAGTCTATTCTCTTAAGTCTATCTTCTCTTTGGTCCAAACTGTCTTAAGTCTCTGAAGTCCATCTTCTCTTTGGTCTAAACTATCTTAAGTCCCTCTTAAAATAGACGCTTGTCTCTCTTGTCGCTAGCTTCTTACAGGATACTGCTCATTGACAGTAAATACGATTGGAAGCGAGCATAGCTTTCAACTGGAGTTTATATTCCAGTGAATTTGGACTAGATTGTACCTATGCATTGTATATTGCTGTGCAATATATTTCCGGTTGGAACTGCTGAAACACATCTGTATTGTGATTCTTCAGGTGCGTGTCATGCTATTAAAGCCCACCATTGTGACAATATGTTGCCTTAAAAAATGTCTTATTCATTCTCTATGATTAAACTTTGAGTTGAGTTGAACCTGGCCCGCTGCAGTGTAACACTAAGCATGTACACAGCACCTTGCTCATATATGGTGTTTTGTCTGCGCTCTGTGCCAGGTCCACAGGGCTCTCTGTTCGGAGCGAGGCGGCTCTGCGGTGCCCTCTCTTCCCACCGCCTACTCATCCTAAAACAGAGCCTGCCGCCAGACGACTTTGTCCTCGTTACTGGTCCCATTCTCCACCTGCTGCGTCCCCTCCAGCCTCCCCCTTCACTTCCTTCTCTCACGGCTACTCTGTTGAATTATGAACAGATTATATTTTCATTCACACACACAAACACACACGCATACACACACACACACACACACACACACACACACACACACACACACACACACACACACAGACACACACACACACACACACACACACACACACACCACACACACACACACACACACACACACACACACACACACACACACACACACTATCCCAGCTAATCAATAATGGAAGGCATCAGGTCTCCAACGTCCATTTAACACCTGGTACACATATATTTAAATATATATACATGCGATTTTCACACTGACATTGTAAAGATGTCAGTTTAAAACAAACAGACCAAAAAAAAATCCTCATAAATGTATCTGTATTTATATATATATCACTGACATTGCATGTTTTCTTGCGGTGTTTGCATTTTTGTAAGTTCCAATGAGCAATGACGACGCTGTATACATGTCTCTGAGTTGGTGTGCCCAACACAGTCAAAATAGAAAGGGGATTGTTTTAGATCAGAATCAGATCGTATCCCCAGTCAGAAATACATTTTTCTTCCACATTTCTTTCATAGCAGGAGACAACATAATTTTTTTTTACCTTGAAAGATAATTTCCCACTCTTTATATGATCATTCAACAAAGCAGGTCCATTTTAAAACTAACTTTAAAACTATGTCCCAGTCCAACACAACCCCTTCCACTTTTTCTGAACCTCTGTCGTGTTTTCGCCGCGGCTCCACGAAGTGCAGGCGAGCGGGCTCAACACTCAAACCCATAATTACACTGCATCTACCGGATCTCCGTTCAACGCCGTTACAGGAAGAAGCTACACCTGGGGACCCCGCCGCCCCCCCCCCCCCCCCCCCTCGCCCCACACACACAGACCGCCCTTTCAACTTACCGAGTCTCACGTCCAGCGTGTAGCGGTCGGACTTCACGGCGGCCCCGTCCAGGCGGCCCACGCACACGTAGCAGCCCTCGTATTCCTCGCGCACCTTGCCGATGACCACGCCGTGCTGCCTGTCGCCATGGTAACGCATGCCGGGGGGCAGGGGCTGCCCGTCGCAGGTCTCCAGGGCGAGCAGGCTCACGGCTGGGTCGGTGACCAGGCACGGGATGGTGCCGTTCTCCCCGGAGCGGACCAGGATGTTGTTGACCATGGTCCGCTGGAAGGCGCTCTGGGGGTCTGTGTGGTTTGGGTGAAGCAAGGACACATGCATTTAAATGTAATTCAATTCAACTTTATTAGTGTAGCACTTAGTCCCAGTTACAGTCTCAAAGGACTGGCCACATTTGTGGCCATATATTTATGACACAAATATATTTATAGATTCAGAAATGAGTAATACCACTTAAAAACAATTCATAAGCCTGTCAAAGGGCCCACTCTATTTGATATTGTGATGGGAGCAGTGTTTTTATATGCAGGAATACAGCAGCTGTTTTACAGAAGGGATTTCTAGACCAATCGCAACTCTGCGGGTTTGGCCACCGTGTTACTTGGCTCATTAATGTTTAACACGCGTGTACTGTACCGAGGCCTGGGTGTTTCATTGCTCTGCTTCCAGAGCCCCCTTACCTCTCACGTAGACGTAGATGGAGCTGTGCTCCCGGGTGCTGTTGTTGACACACGCGTAGCGGCCCATGTGGTAGGGCTGCGCCGCCGCCACCCTGACGTACACCGCCCCGCCCTCCTCCGCCTCGCCCTCCAGCCGGCGCGCCCGGTCCCGCTGCCAACGCACGCCCGACCACGGCCCGCCGGACGCGTCCTCGTCGTCATGGCAACGCAGCTCCAGCCTCCCCCTCTTGGGCACCACCACGTGGGGGCCCGCCGGGGAGATGAGGGGCCTGGGGCGGACTGGGACCAGAGGTGGGGGGGGGGGTAACTGGTTACAGTCTGTACCAGAGTGGTTATGAGTAGAGTAGAGATGGAATAGAGCAACGCAGAGCATGGAGGAGTAGACATGGATAGAGTTGAAAAGACTAGAATAGACTAGAAAGTAAAGTAGAGAAGGATGGAGACGAGGTGAGTAGAGAAGGGTTGAGTATAGAGTTGAACATACTACAGTAGATTAGAGAAGGGTATAGAAGAGTAGACTAGAATACGCTAGAATATAGTAGAGATTGATACAGCGGAGAAGACTAGAGTAAACTACAGTAGAGTACAGAGGCATATAATAGACTACAGCAGATTCGAGTAGAGTAGGCTAGAGTACCGTAGAGTAGAGGATAGACACGACTAGAGTAAAGAAGGGTATACTATACTAGAGTAGAGTACAGGAAGGTAGCGTAGAGAAGAGTATGGGACATTTCAGTTTAAAGAGTCTAGCTCAGTTTAGTACAAAAAAGTAGGGAAGTCTAGAGTAGCTCAGAGTAGAGTTCACTAGACTGGAGTCGAGTTGGATTGAGTTGAGTTTAATAGAGTACATTAAAATGAAACACAAAATAATAGGACAGGACAGAACTCTAAATATCAGTAACTCAGAAAACAGTATAAGAATTGTTCAAAGGAGAATAATCTAATATTCTTCTACTAATATGAATTGCATGTTAAGGCTAACATGAACACATGTCCTTTGAACAATCATTAAGGATCTCTCTTTTTAGTGGGGTGATACTTAT